>NW_027069506.1:1909043-2000904 GCF_002906115.3 Quercus suber
GTTAGCGACTGTAACTCCAAATCGAGCAAGGCCAGAACGTATGGAAATTATGTATCTAGAGATTTCCAAGGACATCAAGTTTAAAGAAATTGGAGCTTGGAAAGGCCCTCAAGAAACAGTATAAAAATCGAACCAGAAATCAAGAAAAATACCAAGAGGCTATGTCACATAGCCCCTACTACCAGGAGGCTATGTCACATAGCCTCCTACTTCCACTTTATATATCCACTTTTGTTTTTGAAAAAAAAAAAAAAAAAAAAAAAAAAAAAAAAAAAAAAAAGACATTAGAAAAAGACTAGAAATACCCAAAAATAGACATGAAAAATTCTAAAAAATTCTCTCTCTCTCTCTCTCTCTCTCTCTCTCTCTCTCTCTCTCTCTCTCTCTCTTCTTTAGTTCTTCCTTAGGAAATCACTCTCAAAATTTTCAACCCCTCCTTTCCTTCATAAAAAAAATAATTCTTTTTGGATAAGTGGGTAAGTTGTAAGGGAATGAGTTAGCTTCCATATAGCTATAACCATTCCCTATTTCTCTTTTCTTTGTAACATCATACATTATATATATATAAATGTTCTTTTTTATTCATTGTCTCTTTATATCTACATTTTCCAAACGCGGCCATAGGTCAGTTTAAAAAATATATATATATATATATATACACACACACATATATATATATATATATATATATATTTGATTTGGCTGGTCCTATAGTCATGTTTTCCAAAAACGGCAATAGGCCCGAACCAAAAAATGCGACTATAAACACCTATAAACGTGGCTATAGGCATATCCTATAGCCACATTTTAAACACACAGCTATTGGTCAATACTTTAAGTTACGTTTACTAAAAACGCGGCTATTGCCCGCCTATAGCCGCGTTTTTGCAAACGCAGCTATAAACACCTATAAATGCAGCTATAGGCATATCCTATAGCCGTGTTTTAAACACGCAACTATTGGTCAATAATTTAAGCCACGTTTCTGCAAACACGACAAAAAAAAAAAAAAAAAACACACGGCTATAGCCTACGTGTTTTGTAGTGTCTTCTTGTTCATTTTTATTTATTTGTGTATATATATTGTTGTATTATTGTACATGTTGTGGGTTTCCTAAATGGGTATTAACCTTTACCTAGACATTATATTGTTGGAAAAATACATGTTTATATAGCATACAAAACATACGCAACGGAAAATTAACGAATCTACTTCATTCATAATTGATAACATGTACTGTTTAAGTTTCAGAATTTAAGAATACGAAAGCGTACATTGGTGTAGTGAAATTCAAAAACAAAAGATTAGAAGTATTTGGGAACACTTTTAATCTTCACTCCAATTCCACTTAATACCCAAGAAGTGTGGCCTCTCAATCAGTTTTCAAAGGAGAAGAAGAGAGTGTCCAACACTCACATACAAATCATTTCATTCTTTATATGATCTAAATGAAAACCCTTATTGAAATTCTATATGTATCTCTCCTTATATATATATATATATATATATATAACTGATTATCTAATTGGGCTTTTCTGTTAACTCTTGACAAGTCCAAAATTACCATTAATTATATTCAATACCACTATATGAATATAATTGAACTTTAGGATTTATTAATAAATTATATCCTAAAACTTTATTATACATGCAACCCCTTCATAAAATATTCATAGTAATACAAAGTCATGAATGTTGGTTACCACTTTGAAAATTACTACATCTTAATCCTTGAGTACCCGGTTTAATCCTTTAAATTATTCATCAAACTTTTTTGAAATCCAATTTCATAAATATATACTTTAGTAACTCCTTACTAAAGTGGTTAGGTCCAATACTCTGAATAACCAAACCCATTAAACTTATCTCAAGAGAATATTTTATATCTCTGTTAAGAGACTATGAATTTCATCTTGAGAATATATGTTCCATCAACATTAAATGTGGTTGCCTAACATACTGAGGTTTTGATCGTGACTTTAGATCTCACTCCTGATATATCAAAGCAACCTTCACCTCATGATTAAGTTCATTATTTTCTTAGGATTTAAAGTTGATGTAAATAGAAGTCGTGAGATTTATTATTCATTTAACAGTCGTTCAGAGAATAATAAATCTCACAGCAGTTCATGTCTTAACTCTTAAAAAATATCAACTAGAAGTCTCCACTTCCATAATCAAGATAAATCATCTTAGTTGATATGTTATAGTCTTCACAGATGAAATGCCCAATTTCATCACCGACTACAAACTAAAATTCTGAGTTTACAAAGAACTTGTGTGACCAAATCACATAAATCACATGTTATGCATCTCATGGACTAAGATAATGTTCCATTAGTTCATTTATAAATAGTCTCATATAATTAAACAATTTAATTATTTATGACATGTCAATAAATTGGATTTTAGGGCATAAACTCCAACATATATAAGAAGTACCCTTAGGGGGGAGAATTCTCACCACTTCTAGGCATCTAGGAACAATATTTATTGTTCTATTTATTTTGTTGTTCATCTATTTACATTGTTCATATATACTTGTTTATTTGTTCCTTGCTTTTATATTGTGTTCATCCCCATCTCCTTTTATTTATTGCACTCTTTATTATTATTATTATTATTATTATTATTATTATTATTATTATTATATTTGGGTTAGGTTCAAATTATACCTGGTATAACTCTAAGTAATGTTATATCATCCAATAATTTGTTATATAATTCATATTCTAAAAATTTCACCGTTGAATTACATATTCTATATGTTCTTAACATTCATGCTAACTTTTATATCAATTGGATGCTATTTATCATTCGATCCATAAAATTGTTTTTTATGCATTATTTTAAACTACAAAAACTTGAATTTAAAAAATTGCTTAATGACATGGCTATTAATTTTTTATCACCTTGAAATTTTGTAAGTATGAAGAATATACGAAGATAATGTAATCTAATAATGGATTTATCAAAATTCACATCTAATTAAAAAAAATATTGAATGGTATAATATTGCTCAAAATTACACCAAGTGTAACTTGAACCCAACCCTATATATATATATATATATATATATATATTGTGATATATTGTTCCCATCTCTCTCTCATTACCCAAAAATATTTTCTACCCATTTTTCCTAAATGGGTTTGAAAGTTCAATATGTGTGTAAAACACTTTTGAACGTTTAGACCCCAAATTACAAAATATTAATTCAAACTTATTATCAAATAATTAATGTGCAGAACATGAACATAAGCCAAACACAGAACTGATAAACAATCTAAGCCAAATATAATCACATCCACAACAGAAAATAAAAGGCAAAGATAAAGGAAGAGAGAAGTAAACACAAGGACAACACGCGATGTGTTATCGAAGAGGAAACCGAAGCCTTCGGCGTAAAACCTCTCCGCCGCCTTCCAAGCGGTAAATAATCCACTAAAGAATGTAGTTGGGATACATGAACAGCAGCAGACCCTCCAAGCCTAATCTATCCAGTGTACCTAAGCCCTCCAAGCTTCTCGCTCCAACGAAGTTGCGCCGAACCTATTTCTTCTTTAGCTTACCGGATTTCACTACTAAACCATAGTATCAACCAATAGTCATTGGTCCATTCCAAACTGCTCCCCTTAGCACCAAATGTACATTCTCACAGACGTAGGTGTGATGAGAAAAGGATTTAGTCAATAGCCTCTCAAGGATGTATCAATGGAGAGGAAGATAATAGAGGAATTTGTAAAGTCTCTTAGTGAAGATTGGGGATGAGGCAATCTTGTTTTTCTCTAGGGTTTCTCTCACAAAATTCTCTCTAGAAGCTCTCTTGATTTCGTGGGTATAAGGGTCTATATATAGTGGTGTGTAATTGGAATACGAAGAGTCAGTTTTTGCCAAACATGATAAGTTGGCAGCTTGACCTCGCGGCTTGTCTAAGTCGCGAGTTCAAGTCGCGAGGTAACGGCCTGGCCAGCCTAGGACTTTTGTCCTGTAGTGCGACAGCTGACGTGACCCTTCACCTTCCCTTATACTTCTCACGTGCACAGCATTTGGCGGCTTGCAAGCCACGAGTCAGTTACGAGTCCTAGCCGCGAATCTCTGCTTCTTTACACAAGGATGAGCAATTCTTCACACTCTCTTCACACACTACCTTTACAAGAATCACACCTAAATATAAGGTTACTAAGTGCTAAATTATAAGCAATTGGCACGGAATAAAGCCAACAAGATGGTTGATAAATTTCAATCTCACAATCTCCCTCTTTGGCTATTCTGTGACAAAACCCTAAAACAAACTCTAGATTTAACGCATGAGTTGGGAACAGTTGAAAAACTCACTTACACCTAATTCTAGAATCTGTGAAGCTTTTGAACCATAAGACCAAGAACTCCTAAAACACAACAATACAATAAGTTCATGGTATGCAGAAAACTTGTAATACATATGGAGCAAGCACAATGCGATCAACCACAATGGAATAAAACAATAGACCATGACAAGACCAAAACAAGCAATCACTACATACAAGTGATCACAATGTTCATTCACACTTGGAATGAACATCCGGACATTCAAATAGACAAACATATGGCAAATCACTTGAATGACTAACACTCAACCAAATCTAGGAAAAATCCTACACGAGCACAAGAGCGACAGTACTTAGAATGAAATGCATAACACTTAGTTATAAGTACTGATTTAGTAAAACACACAAGCTGCATAAAGCATGTTACAAACCACAAAGGCCTACAAGTGCATAGAAATAACCCTAAAAGCTTACAAAAACAATATGGGTACAAAGCAAAAACAGAAACCTTAAAAACCTACAAAGGTACCAGGTACAAACAGTAAAAAGTACTTCCCTTATCATATCACTCCTCCTATCATGAATCATAGGAGCTGTGATGAACTTGGAACATATATACATGTAACCTGAAACACTTGTACAAACCACATTAGACCCTCAAGGTAAAGCAAGTAATAAACAAACAAGTATAATGAAACAAGTAAAAAAGTGATCAAGAACAAGATGTGAAATATGTGAGCAACTTGATCATACACAAAATACCAAAACAAAGTTTTCTTATTAGCTCAAAGTCTTCTCTCTCTTGGTATATGCATCTCCCCTATGGAATATCTCTCCCCCTACAAATGTGCACGAGAAATAGAATTTCTCCCCCTAAGAATGTGCACAAGGGTCATATAGAAATGACAAAAACTCTCTGATATACTCTCTAGATTATACTCTCTCCCTTTTTGTCTGGAATAGATAAAGGGTCAAGAAAAAATAAGGGCAAGAGATGAAAGTATGAACAATGATAATGATGCATGAGGAGTGCAAGATGAATGAGAAAATAAAGCTCAATCCTAAGACATGACATGCTTGGATGAAGAAACAATGTATGAACCAATGCATGACAAGGCTAGCAATGTGTGTGCAAGAGGTGGCTATGTGCAATGCATGACCAATGCATGAAAAATGGACATGTGGGGCAAGGTGTGTTAAATACATAACCAATGAACTAAACATGTTCCTAATGAGGAAACATGAGAAACCCCAAAGTTTGATACTCATTAGAGTCCAAACAAGCGAGAAAATGCCTAAGAGGCATTTTATCAAACACCTAGCATGCACACTATGAACAACAATGAGAAAAAATGCATGAGCAATATGAAATCCACCCCCAATACATGTTCTATTTGCTACGAGTGGCCAACATCCAAAGCAAATCATTAAAAGAAACCAATCCCATACAAAAATATGACAAAAAAAAATAAGTTTTCCCAACCCCTATGATGAAAAACTCAACCAAGAGTACAAAACTCTCCAAAACAAAGTCTAAGGATCAAAAACAATTAAAATAGTTCATAATTACCTTAGAGATGTTAATGGAATGAAAACCATTCAAATTGATTGAGTTTTGATGTAAAAATAGTGAAAGAGGTGTTTAACAGAGGATGGGAGAGGTTTAAAACTGGTTTCTCACGAAAAACCCTTTAAAAAGCTATTTTTGGGCGTTTCATGACTGGGCGAGTCACGAAGTTCAATCACGAAAATTTTGCGAGTCGCGAGTAAGTCACCAAAGCTTCTAGATGAAACTCGCGACTGGGGTTGGCGACTGGCGAGTCGCGAGTGAGTCGCGAAAAACTTTGACATCTGTTTTTCAACACAACAAAACATGTTTAAACACTGAAAAACAATGTAAGCACTAAACATGAACACAAAAAATGATAAAAATCACTTCTAAAAACATATAAAATGATCAAAAATCTTTTTGGATTGATCCATATATAGTTGAGCATACACACATCACATTTAAACAAGTACAATCGAACAAATGAATAAGGCATTCATTAAGCATTAGACGTATGTGTTGTGTGTGTGTGTCAAGTGTGGAATAGTCCTTAGTCTAGAATGAAGCTTCATTGATCAATCCAATCAAGTCATACACAACTAGTACTAAGTCAAGTGGTCTATCTCAATTATAGAAATGAACATATATGACCTCCCACAAGAAAATGATTACATATCTTTGAAGCTTTTCATTTGGCTTCTTTACAAATCATAACATTTGATCATTTTGAATTAATACATCTCATTTTGAAATCGATGCCTGAAATTTTTGATATTTCAATTTGATGAACAAGCCTTTGACTTTTTAGGGCAATCATACATTTTATTTTGGTCGCTTTCCCTTTTTCCTAGTCAAATACTAGTATGTGTGACAGACTTTTGTAGCTCAATATCTCTTTTCATTTGGAGATTTACATTTGGTAAGCTCTTTAAGCAAAAACAACAAAATAAAGAGTGGAGAGATATATAAGTACAAGTCTATGCATGTCTCAAAACCAATAAAACTATTGACTAATCATTCATGACAAGCTTAAAGATCAATTTACAACAATCACACAAAGATGTCAAGATTTTTCCCACAAAGATATAAGTGCATAAAGAACAAGCTAAGCTCGTAAATACATAAAACCATTTGTACGAAGGTACAAGGCAAAACTCACATGTGATATATGCTCAAACATATACAATCAAACTTTTTGAATTTTTCATTTTTTATGTGGTTTTGGATTTTTTACTCACACAAAACAAAAACATAAAGTAAGATCACAAACAAAAACAAACCAATGCAAATAAAGAGATGCATGATGCACAAATGCATGACCATGAAGCATCTAATGCATGAAGGATCCTACAAAGATCGAAAGAATTAGATCAAGGACTAAAAAAGCAAAAGCTCAACCATAGGAACCCTTCTATATCCAAACGGAATGATTATTTGGAATGAGTGCTTCATGAGAAGTGAGATGAGGGTTGAAAGAATAAGAACCAGAGATGCACATAGTCAATGAGTTAAGAGCATTAAACACTTTCTTTAACAACATACTATTTTCACTCAAATCCAGTTTACTCTTTTTAGCACAACTTCCAAAAAACTCAAGTTTCTCTTTTCTTTTGATTCTTTTAAAAGCATGAAACTTAGAGTAATGAGGTCTTAGATGACCAAAGGCACCACAATGATGACAAACAATGTGTTTAGGTCCACTAGGCCTTTTGGAAAGGGATCCAACAACATGGTTTTGTTCTCTCTTCAACTTATGATATTGAGGTCTTATATGACCAATCACACCACAATGGTGGCAAGTTGGAACAAACTTAGACCCATCCAAAACCTTAGGTCGAGACCTAAACGAAGGCTTTGACTTAATAGCCTTTCTCTCCACCTTTTGGTTTCTTTTATGTGGAGAAATGTACACCGATTTGTCCTTAAAGGTAGAACACACATTAGGTACAAAATCGGATACCACAACATGATTGCAACATATATTATCATCCATTTTAGTAATAGGTTCAGCAATCAAACACTTGGCATGCATCTTAAGAGATTCATTTTCATATTTAAGATCATCAACAAGTTTGTTAGACAAAACAAGTTTAGCATCCAAGTCCATATTCAAACATTCAAACTCTTTCAGCTTTTGAAGAGAAATTTCAGCAAGTTTCTTATAATTTTCAACCAATTTGTTGGATTCTTTGAGCTTAGCAATCAAATCATCATTTTCACAAAATAACTTGCTCAAACTCTTTTGAAACTTCTTAACATTTTTCTTCAAGGGTTTGATGTTAGAAATATCAACAACATCCAAAGGTTCATGTAACATAGCATCATGATCATGATGATTATCACTCATAAAGGCATTTTTACAAACACGTGGTATGTTACATTCATCACCAACCAAATCATACAAAGAGGCATACAAAGCACAATCCATGGCTAATAACACAAGGGGTCAAGGATCACACTTAGGCATTTAAACCACAACAAGTGTACCCACTCTAATACTAATTGAAAGTTCAATATGTGTGTAAAACACTTTTGAACGTTTAGACCCCAAATTACAAAATATCAGTTCAAGTTTATTATCAAACAATTAATGTGCGGAATATGAACATAAGCCAAACACATAATTGATAAACAATCTAAGCCAAATATAATCACATCCACAACAGAAAATAAAAGGCAAAGATAAAGGAAGAGAGATGCAAATACAAGAACAACACGCAATGTGTTATCGAAAAGGAAACCAAAGCCCTCGGCGTAAAAACTCTCCGCCACCCTCCAAGCAGTAAATAATCCACTAAAGAATGTAATTGGGATACATGAACAGTAAAAGACCCTCCAAGCCTAATCTACCCAATGTACCTAAGCCTTCCAAGCTTCTTTCTCCAATGAGGTTGCGCCGAACCTATTTCTTCTTTAGCTTACCGAATTCCGCTACTAAACCTTAGCATCAACCAATAGTCATTGGTCCCTTCCAAACTACTTCTCTTAGCATCAAATGTACCTTCTCATAGACGTGGGTGTAATGAGAAAAGGATTTGGTCAATAGCCTCTCAAGGATGTATCAATAGAGAGGAAGAGAGTAGAGGAATTTGTAGAGTCTCTTAGTGAAGATTGGGGATGAGGCAATCTTATTTTTCTCTAGGGTTTCTCTCACAAAATCCTCTCTAGAAGCTCTCTTGATTTCGTGGGTATAAGGTCTATATATAGTAGTGTATGTTTAGAATACGAAGAGTCAGTTTTTGCCAAACAAGGTAAGTTGGCGGCTTGACCTCGCAACTTGTCCAAGTCGCGAGTTTAAGTCACAAGCTAACGGCCTGGCCAGCCTGGAACTTTTGTCCTGTAGTGCGACAGTTAGCATGACCCTTCACCTTCTCGCATGCTTCTCGCGTGCATAGCATTTGACGGCTTGCAAGCTGCGAGTCAGTCACGAGTCCTAGCTGCGAATCTCTGCTTCTTTGCACAAGGATGAGCAATTCTTCACACACTACCCTTACAAGAATCCCACCTAAATACAGGGTTACTAAGTGCTAAATTACAAGCAAATTGGCACGGAATAAAGCCAACAAGATGGTTGATAAATTTCAACCTTACAGGATTCTAAATCTTGCTTTAATCACAATATAGGTATGTTGCCTTAGAGAATGGTGATGGCTTGTACTCCCAATAAACATTTAAATTCCAAGTTATTTACTCTTCTTGTCATTTAAATTCCAAATTATTTACTTTCCTTGTCATTTAAATTCTAAGTTATTTAATTTTCTTGTCATTTAAATTCCTAGCACTTTACTTTTCTTGTCATTTAAATTCCAAGCAATTTATTTTTATGTCTTGTATTTACATTCCTTTACTTTTATGCACTTTACTTTCTTACTTTTTTAATTTCTAGCAATTATTTATAATTGTTGCTCTTTATTCTTTCTCATATACATTGTTGCCACAAAATAAAAGTTTGGGTAAACAAATCTCTGAAGGTGCTTTCTAAAAGAAAATGATTTTGAAAATTTTGTCTCTTTTCAAGAAACTGCTTTCAAAAATCTTTATTGTTTTTTCTCAAACCCGAAAAAGGGTCTTTTCTAAAGAAAAATCTTTCTTCTTTCAAAAAATTGGTTTCCTTTTGTTACGTTAAAAAACCTTTCTTTAAAAAAAAAGAAGTCTTTTGAACGAGCAAAGTTTCTAAAAAGGAATAATCTTTTCAAAAAAAGCCATGGGACTTTTGGGATCCAAAACTTTTTTTCTTTAAAAATAAAACCCATGGATACTCTTTTTTTTTTTTTTTTAAATAATTCTTTCCTCAAAATTCTTTTCCTTACAAAAAATATTTACAATACAAGTTTCTTTTTATTATAAAAATCATGGGTTTTTTAATTCAAATAATTTCTTTTTATTACAACGAAAAACCAATGAAACTTTTCAAAAACAAAAAATCTTCTCCTCAAATCTTTTTTTTTTTTTTTAAGAATTACCATTTTTTTACCCCAAAAAAAAAAAAAAAAAATAGGTTTGACTAGTCGGTATGATCTTGTTTTTTAAACTATGATTCTAGGCATGTATAGATTTGATATTGAAAGATATGGTGAATATGTGTGCGATTTGTGAAAAGCCCTAAATTTAAGAGTACAGGAACATGTTATTTGAATTGGAAAACCTAGTCTAAAATCATGTGGACACATTATTTGAATTGAAAAGCTCTAATTCATGCAAGACTAAGAACAACCAAAATCTAACATGCTAGCAAACAAGAACATGTGAATAACTAAGAAACTAAAGCATGCTTTAATCTAAAAATTCGGTGCATAAAATAAAGACAAGGGGTTAATAAACCTTACATGCGTGGACGCCCCAAAAAATGGAAAGAAAAAGCTTGGTTAGGGCCATTCTTCCTTTTTTTCCTTTTTCTTTTTTGTTTATCTCACATTGGGTCCTTAGCGACGTAACTCTTTGTATGCATGTATTTCTAGAGTGAAGTGTATGTGTGTGTGAGTCCCTTTTTCTTATTTTTATTTTAGGAGTCATCACCAACCACTAGTTTTATATTAGGTGTAATTGTTTACCTATTTGTCTAATTCTTTTTAAGTTATCTAATTTACTAAACCAAATTTAAGGGTTTATTAATTAAGGTAAACCAAAAGTCTCAAACCAAAGATTTTGAACTCAAAAGTTCGGTAACGTGTGGGAAAGGTGTTAGGCACTCTACATCGCCTATCCAAAAGATAGTACCCCATTTTAATTTAATTCTAAAGTTATCTTTTTAGTGAAGAAATAAGATACTTGGTGATGATTCTGGAGGATCAGTGGGTTGGAAATCTTCAGTACTTCGACAATTTTGAGAACTGGGTCCTGTAAAACCAAAACCAATCAGAGTGAAGACCGGTGGAGGCCGGCCTATAACCCTCCGATGATGAAGTTAGAAGGCTGGAATAGAGAGGAAAAATATCTAAGTGTTTTCTTCCTTCTCTAAGTGAAATAAAAATGTCCGAAGACCTTACCTTTACGCAGGATCACGTTTATATAGTGTGTGGAACGGTTATTGGCTTTGATAACCGTTCCTATTGTCAAGGAGTTCACCAAAATCGGAGGTAACTTCCATAACTTCCTTAGGCGTCGTTTCATCTAAACCGATGCCCCTTTACGAGTAATGGAGGTTTCGATTCTTTTTGGTTAAGGATGCTTGGCTCGTCTATCCCTAATTAAGGGTGGACGAGCCATGGCATGGCCATGCTTTCCTCGTCCATCATTTGTGACGGACGAGACCTCCCTCGTCCGCCCCAAAGGAATGACGGACGAGACCTTCCTCGTCCGTCCCAAAGGAGGGACGAGGCAACTTGGCTATGCTCATTTTTCTTATTTTTCTTCTCTTTCTGTAGACGAGCCACATGGACAATTTAAGGTGGTACAATTTTGTAGCATCATCACTTGGCATTTTGGTTTTTGAAAAAGTTTGGTACAAGCAATGTATATACACATGTGAGTATTTATTTATTTATAACATAGCATGTGAATATTTATTTCAAGAATTTATTTACAAACAAAGCATGTGAAGTATAAATGCATAGCATTTGAGAAAAATTTTATCACATTCCAAGAACTAATATATACAATAGCAATTGAATATTTATTTATATATTTTAGCATGTGAATATTTATATACTATACATATTTATCATGAACTTACACAACCAATTTTTGTCATCCACCATATTTTTCTCATTCATAATGAAAAAACACAAAGGAAGAACATTAGTGCCAAAAAAAAAAAAAAAAAAAAAGAAGGGATCATGTAAGCTTGATTGGTGCCTATTGGTTCAATGAAATTGAACCATAGGCACAAACCTCTAAAGATGCAATCCTAAGAAAATGTTTTAAACAACAACGCTAAAAAAAGATGCATGAATTATTTTGAAAAGATTGTTAAGTATGCTTGAAGAAGAAACAAGTTTGCACATTTTTTGTAAAATGGGTTTCTCTTTTTCTTGAAAATGTTAATTTTTAGAGAATAGAAAGTTTTGGAAAAACGTTTTTTGGTGAGGAAAAGGTTTTATTACAATTATTACTATTATTATTATTTAGATAAAAGAGAGGAAGTTTTAAAAACTATTTTATTTATGAGAAAAAGGATTTATTTTGAATAGTCAAAGTTTGAAATAGGGAGTTTCCTTACGAAAATAAGTTTTTATTTTTGAAAAGAATTTATTTAGAGAAAAAAAAGAATGCCCATGCTTTTTTAGAGTGGGATCCGAAAATTCCATGGCATTTATGAAAAATTTTGTTTTGAAAATCTTTTTTTTGTTGTTGTTGTTGTTGTAAAAATACCAATTTTGAGAAAAACAAAGTAGAATGGAATTTTGGAAGAAGTTGATTAGAATTTCATGGGTTTTTCTTTTAAAGAAAGAGATTTGATTTTAAAAAGTCCCATAATTCTTACTTTGATGATAAAGTTTTAAGAAAAGGGGCTTTGTTTTGAAAGACTTTTTTTTTTTTTTTTTGGGGTAAAAANTTTTTTTTTTTTTTTTTTTTTTTTTTTTTTTTTTTTTTTTTTTTTTTTTTTAAAGTTATTTCGGCGTGCATGTGTGGCCTTGGTACCTCTCTGCATCAAGGCAAGATGCCAAACCTACCATGGTCAGGACCACAATCTAAGACCCAAAAAGGGATCATTGGGCCTTAATTCAGCTCTGGGCTTTCAAGCATAACAAAATTGGGAAAGTCACATTGCGACTGTTATAAAAACTAAAAAAGAGCTTTATTTCAAAAGTTTTATTCTTAGAATTCGTAATAGGTGACTTCGAATTGCGGCTCATGTATGTACAAAATACTATAGAAGACTTTGAATAATTTGACTAAAAGAGTGACTTCGAATGCAAGGCTATGAGATCTGTTCATTAATGGTGATGAGCGTGAACCTAAGCTTTATTTAGTCTAGTGTGCACAAGCCCTAGCATAGCTCCCTTTTAGGCCCAATCCTAGCCCAAATTGGCTTAACAACATCACAAAATCCAGCAACTATCTATATTACAATCTCACGTAAATCTTCACTTACCCCCTCAAAATATTCTTTTGGGCCACCTTACAAAAAAGACATAATCTTTTGCACCCAAAAAAAAACCCACAATCTGTGAAATTGGCCAATTTAGAGTCCGTTTGAGATCCATTTATTTCGTTGAAATTGAAAACTTTTTACGGAAAGTACTGTAGATAAAGATAAAAGTTAACTAAAATAGTACAGTAAGACCTATGAATAGTACTAAAAAGTGTCATGAGCGCAATAAATAGTAGCAAAAATAAGTCGCTTATTTTTGGTCATACACATTGATGATGCTACAAAATTGTACCACCTTAAATTGTCCATGTGGCTCGTCTACAGAAAGAGAAGAAAAATAAGAAAAATGAGCATAGCCAAGTTGCCTCGTCCCTCCTTTGGGACGGACGAGGAAGGTCTCGTCCGTCATTCCTTTGGGGCGGACGAGGGAGGTCTCGTCCATCACAAATGACGGACGAGGAAAGCATGGCCATGCCATGGCTCGTCCACCCTTAATTAGGGATAGACGAGCCAAGCATCCTTAACCAAAAAGAATCGAAACCTCCATTGCTCGTAAAGGGGCATCGGTTCAGATGAAACGACACCTAAGGAAGTTATGGAAGTTACCTCCGATTTTGGTGAACTCCTTGACAATAGGAACGGTTATCAAAGCCAATAACCGTTCCACACACTATATAAACGTGATCCTGCGTAAAGGTAAGGTCTTCGGACATTTTTATTTCACTTAGAGAAGGAAGAAAACACTTAGATATTTTTCCTCTCTATTCCAGCCTTCTAACTTCATCATCGGAGGGTTATAGGCCGGCCTCCACCGGTCTTCACTCTGATTGGTTTTGGTTTTACAGGACCCAGTTCTCAAAATTGTCGAAGTACTGAAGATTTCCAACCCACTGATCCTCCAGAATCATCACCAAGTATCTTATTTCTTCACTAAAAAGATAACTTTAGAATTAAATTAAAATGGGGTACTATCTTTTGGATAGGCGATGTAGAGTGCCTAACACCTTTCCCACACGTTACCGAACTTTTGAGTTCAAAATCTTTGGTTTGAGACTTTTGGTTTACCTTAATTAATAAACCCTTAAATTTGGTTTAGTAAATTAGATAACTTAAAAAGAATTAGACAAATAGGTAAACAATTACACCTAATATAAAACTAGTGGTTGGTGATGACTCCTAAAATAAAAATAAGAAAAAGGGACTCACACACACATACACTTCACTCTAGAAATACATGCATACAAAGAGTTACGTCGCTAAGGACCCAATGTGAGATAAACAAAAAAGAAAAAGGAAAAAAAGGAAGAATGGCCCTAACCAAGCTTTTTCTTTCCATTTTTTGGGGCGTCCACGCATGTAAGGTTTATTAACCCCTTGTCTTTATTTTATGCACCGAATTTTTAGATTAAAGCATGCTTTAGTTTCTTAGTTATTCACATGTTCTTGTTTGCTAGCATGTTAGATTTTGGTTGTTCTTAGTCTTGCATGAATTAGAGCTTTTCAATTCAAATAATGTGTCCACATGATTTTAGACTAGGGTTTTCCAATTCAAATAACATGTTCCTGTACTCTTAAATTTAGGGCTTTTCACAAATCGCACACATATTCACCATATCTTTCAATATCAAATCTATACATGCCTAGAATCATAGTTTAAAAAACAAGATCATACCGACTAGTCAAACCTATTTAACTGAGAACTAGGTACAATCTGGTCCGGTAAAAACTCCTAAAATCACCCAAAACTAGTCAAAAATCAGCTAGAACCAGTCAAAATCGAGAACTGGGTGCAAAAGCAGTTCATTGACTGTATCGGTTTTTAAACCATGCCTAGAATAAAGCTTCATCATGCTTATCAATGTTTGTTTTAATATCTTTGCAATCATATATTCTTGGATGATATAAATTCTTGAATGATATGATATAATCATTGGACGTCACAATCTAAAAGACTAGTTTCACTCGGTAAGTTGGGTGTCTAACACCTTCCCAATCCTGTAACCTAGCCTCCGAACTTAGATCAAAGGTTAGTAGATTAGGCTTTTCCCTTGTAATCTTCTCTTTCTAGATTGTAACTAGCAAATGAAGCATTGTACTTTTGTTTTAGATTGTATTTAAGACCAAAGTGATGTAATTTTTGTAATCTTATTTTTCAATTTTTTTGATTTTTTTTCCAATTAAATGAGTGGCAACTCCATTGTAAAATCCTTAATCTATGAGGGATAATAGCATCAATAGAACCTAGAAACATAAGACAATGTCTTTTCACGAAAAAAATTCGGTCAAATTTTGGATGAAAATGTACCCGAGTCTCTTGAGAGGCAATAACACAACTCCACCCTATTCGCATGTGTTAATGGCCAAAACCATTTGAGAGGCTTTAGGCCTAAGGGGATGCAGTCTCTCACATAAGCCAAGTTCAATTAATATCAGTTATGCTTAATGATTCAAGGTTGGATTAAAAACATGCACACCATATTGCAATAAGCAAAGCAAAAGCAAAGAACATAAGCGATTTGGTGACGAACAGACTTAAGTTGAGAAAAATTCTCTAATGACTTAACCACCAACCCTAGAGGCACTATAATAAAATGGAAGCTTACAACAGATTTAACCATAAATCTATTGCTATCTCATGTAAACTTACTGATGTGACCCCACACAACTCCAAACCCTTGTTGGACTCTATCGAATGGGAAGCATTCATGACTTCAATTCAAGAACCTCCTGAAGATTCACTAAGCAACTTGTTTATCTATCGAATGAATCAACTTCAACTAGATCACTGAATCTTTAGAATTCTTCACTTTGAACTCTAGTTGTTGCTTTGAGAGAGCTTGGAAATCTCCAACCTTGTGTGTACAATGCACGACTCTCAAAACATCTCAAATAACATGCCCTAGGTCTCCTTTTATACTTTGGCTTGAAATTTACAAAGCCATAATGCACAACGGTTGATTAAGTTAAAATAGGATTTTGTTAGCATGGTTCTCAAGAATACAAATCTCATGTCCTAGTTTTTGTATCCCATTTTATGCTCCATCAATTACGGTATTTCATGGTTACGATTTTTTCCTATTTCAAACTTGGATTATTTAAAAATACAAAGAGCAAAAAGGAATACATGACAAATTGTTATTAGTAGAGTATAAAAAAAGAGCACAAAAAGTGAAACAAAGGATTTGTATTTTAATTCTTGATAGGTCAACCTAAGCGACTCTCGAACAATCAACTTGATGTCAAGAAAGTATCGAGATTCCGAAAACTTCACTTATTCTAGAATAAATTTGGACTTGTCTTGATCTTCACTCTTCATAACAACTTCCAAAAAAAAAACACAAGACAATACTCCTGTAAGATCATTCAAGATTTACCAATCTAATACTATGGACTCAACATACTCAATACTACTTCACCCCACCATCCCTCCCTCTCTTGAGGAGGTATCTCACTTAGTAATTCCATAAGTAATCTCCCCAAATTAAACAGCCTTAAAAAAAATAAAAAAAATTGTTGTTAGCTAATCATCCTGTGATAGCATTTATGTCTCGAAATGGGTTGTCTTATAAACGACTGATCAATGGATATTTATGATTTACCAAATATTTTCATTGAGTTTTAAGTTAAAAGAATTGACAGTTTTTTTTTTTTTTTTTGGTTTACAAAACTAGTTTCTTTAGTTTAAACAAACTAATCTAAATATGAAACAATGCCTGTTCAAATCTGATTTGATTTCATTTAAAATCTGGTTGAAAATCAGAGAGCTCTGAACCAGCCCTATAATTTGTCAACACCTCTCTCTTTCACAATCTGACAGGTACATGAACGTTATTGCTTGCTTATTAGGCAGGAGGACCTATCTGACTACGAGGATGAAGAAAATAAAGTTACTTGCATATGCAGATGCAGACAAGGACGTCCACATGAGATGATAATTGATAAAACTTCTTTGCTTTTGGGAGGTGTATAGACGAAGACATCATGAAACCCTACTATGCGAACAAAACCAAACCACGTGTATGTCTCACTCTCAATACGTCCTTCAACTAACGGTTGAGGAATGTCCCCGTCTCCAAGTCTCTTAACTTCACATACTAAATATCACATTTTTCGCACGGGGCGGAACATGTGAATCAAGACTGATTGTCCCCCGCATGCATGTCATATCTTCTTATCGGCTCAGTGCTTTAAGACGGAAAGTTTTTCTAACTTTTTATTTAAAGATAAATAGATAGATTCTTAACTTCTCATGCTCAGTTCAAGATGGTCGTTTTTTGTCATCGGTTTAAAAGACCAATCAGTTGGTGGTGTGAGTGAGATTCAAACTCCAACTTAATTGTTAAAGAAAAATACTAACGAGTGTCCTTAGGGTACTCATTAATAATTTATTTAAAGAAAATTTTATAAGAAATGAAAAAAAAAATAATTAATATTTTGACAACTTTTTTCATTTTTCATAAAATTGGTATCAAAACTTTCCTAAAATGAATTATTAACAAGTGCTCTAAAAGCACTCGTTAACATGACCCATTGTTAAATGACAAAAACTTTATTAGAAACTTTATTAGTTAAACAAACTAAAATTGACAAGATTTTATAACTTTTTGTTGATTAGCATATATACATAGGATATATAATAAAAGCATATTAGTAAATCTTTAATTATTATTATATAGGTTTTTTTTTTTTTTTTTTTTTTTTTTTTTTTTTTGTTTAGCTTAAGGATTAAAAATTCAATGTCATTGTTGATTCCGCTAATTGTGATAAAATGCTCAATAAATGCATTTGAATTGTAAGGGTTTTTGGTGAATCTGTTGTTTGGAAGGAATTAGTAAGAAACAACAAACAAAACGACGTCAAAATCATTTGTCTGAGATTCTCCGATTGACTAGTCTCAGATTTACACATCTCTCCTACTCCATCACCATGTGATCCTTGTCACCTTGAAAGATAGCACCGCAGGGAATGTTCACGAGCGCACATGACTTCTATCCTACCCACCTAGCATGGGCCACTCTTATACGTAAAAGCATATTTGGACGCCAGTTTGAATTTTTTTTTTTTTTTTTTAATTTTAAAGATAAAGACAAATCTTAATTCATTTGTTTATGTACGGCTTTTAAAAGTTAATGATAGCTATAATGATACTTTAACTAGCTTTTCATAAAAAATTAATTCAAATGCAAATCAATGGTGGAAGGGTTTTGGTGCCTACCTACAAGCATGTATATTTGAATGCCAGTTTGAGATTTTTTTTTTTTTTTTTTTAAGATCTTAATTTATTTGTTTATGTACAGTTGTTTCAAGTTATTTTTAACTATAATTAATGGGACTTTTTTTTTTACCTACCTTTAATAAATAAATAAATAAATAAAAACTAATTCGAATGCACATCAATAGTGGAAGGGCTTGGGTTGGGTTGGCGTCTTGCCCTAAGAAGTAAAGGCTCAAATCTTATAAATACGTACATTTCATTAGTAATTATATTTGAGATGTTAGCATCTAAATCCAATTTTACATTCTTGGTTTACTCGTGCAATGCACTCAACTCTTCTGTCTCTCTTTCTCTCTCATTATATATATACTAATACGTATTAATTAAATAACCAACACGCAAAGTTCTTTAAGTATCTTTGATGGCCACAGCAGCTCCATTAGCTCAGCTTCAACTTATATGTGAACATTCTGTTGTGCTTGATTGGTTAAGCTTCTTTCTATCTTATTAATTAGGTCTATCCAAGGAAGTTGATACCGTACCGGTACCGGCCGTACCGGTTGCATACCGGTATCGAAACATTAATGTTTCGTACCGGTTTAAATACCGGCTATGTACCGGCCGTACCGGCCAATTTCGGGCAATACCGGCCGGTACCGGGCGTACCGGCCGGTATAGAAAAAAGTTTTTTTAAAATTTTCTTTTTTAAGTTTTATAATTTTTGAATTTTTGTTAGGGTAGAATGGTAACTTATTTGCATTAACTTATTAGTATTATTTGTTTTCTTAGTATACAATGGTAACTTTTAAGCTTTCTATTTTTTATATTGTGTGTGTTTTTTTTTTCTTTTAATTGATACTAAAGTCTAAAATTATGAATAATTAGTTTTGAATTGAGGAAATGTTTTCTGGTAAACTTTTATATTTATTATAATACACACACACACACACACACACACACACACACACACACACACACACACACATATATATATTTATTTATTTATTTAAAAATATAAAAAATAGCAGTAAACCCGAAAGGGTACACCGGTATTGACCGGTATCCGAAATATACCGTACCGCTAGACAAACCGGTACAACCTCCAGTACGGTATTAACTCCCTTGGGTCTATCTCGAATCTGGATGATCTTTTTTTCCCTTGTTTATTTATATAATCTTTGAAAGCGGTGACTCCAAATTTTTTTTTTCTAAGAGATCATTAAAAAATTTAAATTAAACAAAATTTAATTAAGAAAAAAAAATCTTAAATATATCGAGTTATTGACATAAACAAAACACACACACATGTGAATATATGAAGTTTTATAATTTTCTTTTACAAGTTTTCATATTTTAAAATTATTTCATGATAATTCATTATCAGTTGTTATTATCTATTGTCAATTTGGGTAAATGTGAGCATTCTATTTTGTTAAGTTTATATAACATTTAAATTTTTATGCAATTGTCGTTATCCTTTTTTTTTTTTTTTTTGATGGGTCATTATCTATTTTTTATATAAAAATATTTTAAACTAAATGAGAAAACCTCAACCCAACGAAACTATATTAATTACTGAACCACATAACCACATTCATCCATATATAAATAATACACTAAATGTCTATTTAACCAATCAAATTCTTGAACAATCACTAATTTTACTTTTGTTTTCCTATATCACTAACATTATAATAAAAAGTTATTATAACATAATAACAATGCACACATGTAACAAACTCTCTATATTTCATAATTTTTAAATTATATAAAGTTAAATTATATTTATATTATACACGAACACATTCACACACACCACAATTCACACAAATAACATTAGAACAGAATATAAAAAATAAAAATAAAATAACGCACACAATCAATGTCAGATACATATTCACTTTCTTTCTTTTTTTGGCATATATTATTAACTTATAATAAAGAGAAGGATATTCACAATTCACAAACACTCACTCTAAGATACGGAGATACTAAGAAAGTGTAATAGAGAAGATAAATGAGATGAGATTCATGATAATGAGATCATATCTCTCTCTCTCACACACACACACATACAGATGTGATGTGTTGTTGTTTGGTTTTGAGATGAACTGATTTGCATTCTTGTTTGGTTTTGGGCTATGCTAATATGTGATTGGGGTATGGAAGATTTAAGTCAAGGTAGGGGCAGAACCACTTAGATGGGTGGGCGGGCAAGGGCACAGCCACCCCAAACTTTCCAATATTAGAAAATTACCACTAAATTTTCCTAAAATTTTTAAAATATGTATGGTTGGCCTCCCAACTTCTCAAATATTATATTTTTACCCCTAAATTTACAAAAACATTTCATAAGAAATATAGTTAGCCCCTCAAACTCTTCATATTTTTTGTATGATACTCTTAAATTAGTTCAACAATGTATATATATATATAGTATATACATTCAAGTCAAGGGGTTCATTTGAACCCTTGAACAATATGTACAACCGCCCNAATATAAAGTTGTATTGATGAATGAGTGAGTACAATTCTATGTGTATAATTCTTTTACAATAGAATGCTTTTGTGGGCACAAGTGCCCATGAATGAGTGGTTTCCTCGTGGGAAGTACACTTCAGCCTATGGTGGACCGATCGAGCAGAGGGTGAAAATGGAGTCGCCACCTAGATTAGGTCTAGGAACCATATACATAGTGCCCTTGTGGAAGAACTGATCTGTAGCAGAGCACGTATCTGGAGTTTAGGTATGGGGATGGGAAGGTGTTAGGCACCTAACCCCATCTGACCCTTAGGTTGGCCTCCACTCATTGTGGTCCAAATCCTAATCCCATCAAAGGGTCTTTTAATAGGTTATTCTAAACTCACACACAAACACACACTAACATGCATCCAAACACACAACATGGCATATCATCCCAAGAATCTAGCATTCATCTATCATGGCATTCACATTCATTTATCCAAGGGCAGCAGGCACATCACAAGGTAGTAGCATCAATAAAGCATTAACACAAACATTCAAGTATTCAAGCATGTCATCATGACATCCATTAAACATATTCATGATGTACATCCAACAACTCATGTTAAATAATTAAATGCATATGCATATTCGCATGCATGACCTACCTCACTTACCTTGCAACATGACAACACCTATGCATTATTAATGCATGTTCATGTTCATATGCATGTTCATAGTGTTCATCAAGCTTAAAACCCTAATCATGTCATCTAAGCTAAAGCAAGTAAACATGTTATTCCTACTATTCTAAGACCTAATCATTCAAAATCTAACTAAACATAAGCTAAAACATGCATTTAAGCATAAAAGAAAAAAAGAACAAACAAGTTCTGGGTTTCTACTTTAAGTTTGCATACGCATGTAGAAGACTGCGTACGTAGGATCATGGAGGTGTGTACGCATGCACGAGCCTACATACATATCCCTTCCCAGAAACACAATATGCAACACCAATCAAAACCTAACCTAAACAACCTAACATGCCTTCTAATTATCAAAGCAGTAAACCTAAACTACACAGAAGAATATTAAAGTAGAAAAACAAATATAAAAGCAAACAAAGAAAGAGATAAAGGCAAGAACAAGAACTCACACAAAAACTTCTACAGCTTGATTTTGATTGTTCCCTCGATGAATCTACAAAACAAAATACCTAGAGAGTTAGTAAGTTTAAATAGAAGGCTTTGGACTAAAATAAGTCCCAACGAAGAAACTTTTAGTTTAGGATGCTTTTCAAAGTAAAAAGCTTCTCTTGAATCACTTTGTGGGAGTAGATTCTATGTTTTTTGGGAAAAGGGCCGTGGGGCATTTTTATAGTGTTCATAGAGAAGGAGCTGAGGCAATCCAAGCGATATGGGATTGCCTCTAGCACAATTTTGAGTAAAAAAACCTTTCTTATAGAAATCCTAAAAACCTAGCTACGTATGCATGCTCTTGGCTGCATACGCATGGGGTTTAGGATGTGTACACTAGCTCAAGGTTGCATACACACCCTTAGGGTTTTGCAATGTTTTTCTTTCTTCATGGGGTTAAGGATGCGTACGTAGGCTCAAGGCCACGTACGCACCCTTAGGGTTTCTACAAGGTTTCTCTTTCTTCCAAAAGCGTCTTTCAGCTAAAGATTTTCCATAGCTAGGCCCTTAAATTAGCCCTACCTTCTAGTGTTATCGTCATTAGGGGACAAGGGCTTGAGTCGTAAGGGTAAAAAATGAGGTGTTTACAACTCTTTCAATTAAATCTCCTTGAAAAGTTATTTAATCCAGGGCTATTCAAATGAAGTTTTGATTCAAACACAAAATGTTTTCTCCACTTTGGTTGGAAAATTGATTGAACGGTTTTTACAATGGAAGTATGATGAATCTCTAGCTATGAGTTTGTCAAAGACTCCTTATTCTTTGTTTTCTTTGAACGTTCTTTGTATTCACAAGCTTTGTGAGGAAATTCTTCAAAACTTTAAAGGCTTGATTCCATAGTTTTGATAATTTGAGGTTTTTTTTTTTTTTTTTTTTTTGAAAATTTTGGAGGCTTTTGAAACTTGATTCCAGATGAACCTCTAAACTTATAAGCTAAAACTTCTAAAACACTTTCAAAATTGGTCAAGAATGAGCTATGGGTGGCCCTTTATTCATAGTGGTCTCCCACTTTAAATTAAAGATAAGTTGTTTATTTTGATTGACTTAAAATAAACAGTCTCACTAGGACTCACGTATGTTGAATTATCTCTAATTTTATTTATTTTATTAAAAATAATTATTAACTAATTTTATTGGAAGACTTGTTTCCATCTTGTGGGTGCAAGTGACACATTGCAATTTTTAATTTACTAGTATGATGTCAACTTGGATGACACAAAGCACTATTTGATTGTTTTATTTAATTAGTTTAGTAACACATATAAATTTAGGATTTGTCACTAAAATTTTAATGAGACATGTTGTAATTTGTTTAATTGTTTTTCACTTCCTACAATTTTATTTATATTGAGCTTGTTAAAATCTCATTTTTAGGTAAAATTATATTTTTATATAACTTAATTTTTAGATTAGATAGATAATATAATTGGCTTCTCTTGAGGTTTCAAGAAATAACAGTTTTCACCATTGCACACCATTGGCATGATGGTCACTTTATAAGTATAAGTTTTTATAAGGTGGGGGGCAAGGGCCAAGATTCAAGTTGTTAGAGTCATATTTTCTATGTAATTGGCTAATCCTTTTACAAAATGCACTTTACATGTAATTTGGTAGATCTAAGTTGGGTTTAATGTATCAAGTAGTATATTGTTCAAACATATCAAATGGTATCATTAAAGACATGAAGGTTGATTCAAGAAACAAGTGAAGAAAAGCTATTTCATTAAAGCTCAACACAATCCCGACAGATGATGCTATTGAAGATTAATGAAGAAGCTTGGCACAAGCTCGATCTATCGAGATCTGCGATTTTAGAAATCTCATATCTGAAATTTGGTCTGTGATGAGTTGAATAATTAGGGCTTCTCTTCTTACAACCCATATATAAGGTTTATTTTAAAAGTCGTTAAGTACAAAAACAGAGACTTAGAACTCATATACTCTGTGAAAAGCTACTGCATATGTACGCCTTAGGGTTTTGTAACCAAGTGCTTCCTGATCTTCATCGTTTATGAAGTGAAGAACTTTACATCCAACAACAATCAATCAAGTTGCTAGAGTTAATTACGCACTGAAATCCGTGCAAAGGAATTAGTCACATATTGGAGTTTTGGGCAACAAAAGAAAGAAGTCTTCTACAAGATCAACTCCAATTGGGTATTGGAGAAAAGATTCAATTGTAGGTTGGTATTTTGGGATAGGCCAGGGTAGTGATAAGATTTCTCATACTTGTAATCGCTTGATTATTTATTAGTGGATTCTTAGGAATGGTGACCTTAAATTCACCCATTGGAGTTTTTGTCTTGCAAGAGGTTTTTTTCATTTGTCAACTAATCACCGTGTTAGTTTATTTTCTGCTACATTTAATTTATTTGGTGATTTGTTGGTACCTCCACAATTTGCATGTAATTTGACATAATTAATCAACTTTGATAATTGAGTTAATTTACCAAGGTCAATCTATTTTAACCCAACACAAGTCTTCAAGAGAGAGGTTCACACACATATACACTTAGATTATACTATAGTAGGATTTTTATTTCGGATAAAAAAATAAAATAAAATAACATTCCTCTAAAACGTTTCAAGAAATAACACTGTTAAGAGGTTTTAGTAAATATAATAAACAAATTCATTCCCCTAACGCCATTTCTTCCTAACCGTTCTTCCTAACGGAATATTCTAGTTTAAAGAAAAAATACAGAAGTTCGGAAAGTGTCGTTTTGTGAATTCTCAAGTGAAAATGTAATAAATAAGTTCATGCCCTTTCACACCGTTTCTTCATTACGGAATATTCTAGCTTAAAGAAAAAATACAAAGGTTTAGAAAGTGTCATTTTGTGAATTTTAAAGTGAAACTGTTATAATTTACTCCTTTTAATAAACCACACTACATTAATATTTGACAATGTGTGATGCCCAGTTCCTTATATTAAATTCAAAGGTTTGGAAAGTGTCGTTTTGTGAACACTCAAGTGAAAATGTAATAAATAAGTTCATGCCCTCTCACACCGTTTCCTCCTTACAAAATATTCTAGCTTAAAGAAAAAATACAAAGGTTTAGAAAGTGTCGTTTTGTGAATTCTGAAGTGAAACTGGTATAATTTGTTCATTTTAATAAACCACACTACATTGATATTTGACAATGTGTGACGCCGAGTTCCTTAGATTAAATACAAAGGTACGGAAAGTGTCGATTTATAAATTCTCAAGTGAAAATGTAATAAATAAGTTTATGCCCTCTCACGCTGTTTCTTTCTAGCAGAATATTCTAGCTTAAAGAAAAAAATACAAAGGTTTGGAATGTATCTTTTTGTGAATTTTCAGGTGAAATTGGTATAATTTTTGCTCCTTTTAAAAAACCACATCACATTGATAATTGAGAATGTGTGACGCCCAGTTCCTTAGATTTCTGGTTCGATTGCACTGCACAAATTTAGAGAGCAAAAAAAAATCATCAATGTCAAAAGACAAAGTCGTTTGAAACAAACATTTATATAATCTAACTTATGTAGAATTCTGGGTTTTACTATATTATCAGAAAGGTTAACATAAAGTAAAATAAATGGCTTTTCCTTGAATAATTTAATCACACCATGTGATGACACTTGGATAGATGCAAAAGTTGACATTAGACACCGACTATTCAATCACTCCATGGTAAAACTTGATACAATACCCTGTAAAGTTGAATTTTTAGGGTAGTCAGAAATTTATTTAAGTTCTTGGTTTCAAGGTCCAACCTTGAAAGTTGAAACCGGGTGCTCTGGAAGTTGTCGCTGACTTATAAGGCCTTACAATGTCATAATTGACAGAGACAAGCAATAACCAATAGATAGACTAAACAAATTATTGGCCAGCAGCTTAATTTTAGAGATTTTTTTTTTTTTTTTTGTTATTTATCAAATGTTTTTTTTTATTTGCTGAATAAGTTATTTATTATATGTTAAAATGTACAATTCCTAGTACATTGGACCAAATTCAATTATTAATGTCCTTGTAAAAAAAATTTAAACCATAAATCCGTTTGATTTTAATATTATCAATAAAATAGGGATGGTGTTTATTTATGACTGTAGATGCCCCATTTCATTCCGACCTATATCTGAGCTCTCCAGTCCTAATCACGAGAAATCAAATTGTTACGAAAATGATCAGCATCGTGTGTATAGTTCAACGAGGATGAGAACCCTAAAAGTGGCCCAATACAATTCAAGCCCAAGCCTAACTGTGAAGTAGAAACCAAGCCCATGCCTAAAAAGTCCGAACTATAATTAAAATGGCTCACTGTCATAAATCACACCCATCGCGCACACCCATGTCCTTTCACACGATTGAGAGCATACACGTCGTTTCAGGGTGGTCATAGGCCGCGAGGCATCAACAAATTGGCAATCCCACTAGGGAAACTTAGAGAGTTTAACCTTAGAGCTTTTGGTTTACTTTTAATTTGGTCGTTGGCTTATAAAGGTTGCAATTGGCATTAATTTTCGAGGCCTTCTTTTCGAAAATGTTTTTACTATATCCTTAGTAAACCATTTTCAAAAAGAAATGTGTACATATTTTCAAAAATTCTTTTCCAAAATTGGGTTTTTGGTAGTGTAGATAATTAATCATAATTCAAGAAATCTCAAGCCTTTCACATAAATTAGGTCTGGATTAGTACATTTTATTGTGTGAAGATGCCCTAAAAATCAACTTTTGACTTGAAAAATAATACTTTGTGAATTCCTTTGAACTTTTTGAACTTACTTTATCGTCTTGCTGACCTTTGTTTTGGCCAAGTAAGATATCATTAGAATGATTGTGATGTCTACTTTCTAAGAGCACCCGCATCAGATGTGCTAAATGTGCCAAATGCCAAATATTTGGCACATTTGGCACACTAAACGCAAAAAATCCCCTTTATCAGATGTTCCAAATGCTATAATTTTTGCAACATGCTACAGTATCCTCACATATTTGCCACTGTACGGACAGATGTGGCAAATACTTTTATTATTTTTTTATTCCTCTTTCTCTGTCATGTCTCCGTTAGTCTCACTCTCTCAGCCTAATCCTCTCTTCTCTCTCACCCCATCTCTCACCCCAATCCTCTCCTCTGAACCCCAACCCTCACCGTTTTTCCACGTTGGCAGAGGTGGGTTTCTGATTGAAGGTGGTTTTTTTCTTATAGTGGGTTTTCAGTTGAAGGTGGGGTGGTTAAAGGTGAGTTTTTGGTGGAAGGGTTTTCAGTTAAAGGTGAGTTTTTTTGTTGGGTTTTCGATGGAAGGGGCTTTCGGCTGAAGGTGAGTTTTTGGTTGAATGGGTTTTCGTTTGAAGCTAGGTTTTCAATTGAAGGTCAATGGGTGGTGGTGATGAAGGTTTTGGGTCGATGATTAGTTGAGGCAGTTGATGGGTTGCGGAGGATTTGACTAGGGTTTGGCTGGATTTGTTTGGGTTGGGGTTTGGCTGGAATTTGTTTGGGTCGTGGAGGATTTGGCTAGGATTTGATGGGTTTTGGTTTGTGCCGTGTGTGGTGGCTTGCATTTCGGTTTGTGCTGTGTGGTGGCTTGTGTTTCAGTTTGTGTGGCTTTTATGGGTTTCAATTTGTGTCGTGTGTGGGTTTTGTGTAGTGGGTGGACTTCAGTTTTTCTAGGATGTGCAGTGGATGGTGGCTGTGGCTAATTCGGCGGAGCTGTGGCCGTGGCTAGTTCGGCGAGGCTATGATTGGGTTGGATAGTTGGTTGTGTCGTTGATGTTGTTGCTGTTGTTGATGATAACGGGGGAGAGGATAATATATTATTTTAATGTATAGAATTGAATGAAAAAACATCTGATAAATGGGATATTGTAAAATGATGTGGTAAAATAATAAAGTAGGCTTTTAGTGTGGCAAAATGGCATAATTTTTGCAACATCTGATAAAGATGCTCTAAATACGCTTTCTTTATTGTCCAAATCTTCTAATTTTATATGTTGGATGCCTCAAAAAATGGAGGAAAACCCACACTTATATGTAAAATTCCCTCTTTAATATATATATATATATATATTAGGATTAATGCCCTTAAATCCTATTGTATCTATGTATGACATTATATATGACTTAATGTTGTAATTAATAAATTTTTTATTATTATCTAAAATAATGGTAACATGAATATTTGGACATTATCATATAGTCCATGAGATGCATAGTATGTTATTTATGTGATTTAGTCATAGAAGATATAAATCACAAGTTTTTTGTAAACTCAGAATTTTAGTTCGTAGTTGATGATGAAATTGGGCATTTCATCTGTGAAAACTATAACATGTCAACTAAGATAATTTGTCTTGATCATGGAAGTGGAGACTTCTAGTTGATATGTTTTAAGAATTAAGACATATTAAATTGGACCGCTGTGAAATTTATTATTCTCCTAACAACTGTCAAATAAATAATTAATCTCACAACTTTTATTTACAAGAACTCTTAATTCTAAGAGAATAATAGACCTGATCATGAGGTGTAGATTGTTTTGATATATCAGAAGTGAGATATAAAGCCACAATCAAAACCTCAGTATGTTGGACAGCCACATTTAGTATTAACGGAACATATATACTTAAGATGAAATTCATAATCCCTTAACGAAGATATAAGATATTTCCTTGAGATAAGTTTAATGGGTTTGGTTATTCAGAATATTAGGCCTAACTACTTTAGTATGGAGTTACTAAAGTATTTTTTTTTTTAATTGGATTTCATAAATATATGATGAATAATTTAAAGGATTAAACTAGGTACTTAAGGATTAAAATATAATAATATTCAAAGTGGCAATCTACATTCATGACTTTGTATTACTACAAATACTTTATGAAGGGATAACATGTATAATAAATTCTTGGGATATAATTTATTAATAAGGCCTAGAGTGCAATTATATTTATATAGTGGTATTAAATATAATTAATGGTAACTTTAGACTTGTCCAGAGTTGACAAAAAAGCCCAAGGCCCATTGGAGTTAGAGTATTATTTGTTCCCCTTTTGGTCCCACTCCAAGCCGCATACTAAAGCCTAATTGGAATGGCCCCAAAGGCTAGTCTAATTAAATAATCAATTAAATATAATGAGAAAAACATACAGAATTTCATAAGAGTTTTTCATAAGGAATGAAATGGTGTGTATGTGAGTGTAAGACACTCTCTTATTCTCCCATTGGAAACTGATTGAGAGACCACACTTCTTAGGCATAAAATAGAATTTGAGTGAAGATTAGAAGTATTCTCAAGTACTTCTAATCTTCAGTTTTGAATGTCACGGCACTAAGGTACGCTCACTTGTTCTTGAATTTTGAAATTTGCATAGTACATGTTATCAATTGTGAATGAAATATATCTATTAATTTTCCGCTGCATATGTCTTGTATGTGATACAAACATGTATTTTTCCAATAATATATATATATATATTGTAAATTTTTTTATTATTATTTTATATTCAAGTGGGGTTTGACCTGAAAAATAATATTTTGTGCATTCCTTCTAACTTTGTGAACTTACCTTATCATCTCTCCTACCTTTGTTTTGGTCAAGTAACATGTCTTAAGAATGATTGTGATGTCTACTTTCTAAATATGCTTGCTTTATTGTCCAAATCTTCGGATTTTACAAGTTGAAGGCCTTAAAAAATGGTGGAAAAACCATGTTTTTATGTAAAATTCCTTCTTTAATATATATATATATATATTTTTTTTGTAAATTTTTTTTAATATTCCAGTGGGGTTTTTTGGCCATTCAAGCATTTCAATTCGCATTTCATCATAAGACCTTTCCATTGACTACTTGCTCGAACTAATTGGTGGTCATTTGATTATAATTAATTGAAATTAAATTATAATCACACATCACAAAAAAGGTTAAAGCTTTTAATCAAAGAATTTATGTTTTTGCGATATCTTATCCATGAACTGCCAAGACTAAGACCCATGACACCCTAATGTTTTGGTTTTCCACGTCAAAAAGATTTTCGAGTACAAAACTCTGGTTTTCTGATTTCCACATCAAAAGTATCGTTCAAAATATTTTCCTAAACACGATTGTGTTAGTGAACGAGATCACAAAGGATGTCCCCCTTGTATAATCCTATTTGGGACAAACCTTTATCAATCAATGGATCACATCATTCACTAGGAAATGATGGGATTATGATGATGGTTAGGATCCCAACCCAAAACGTGACTGAATTGGATTATGTTTAGATTTCAAGTCTATCGTGAATTCGTGACAGTATCCCTTTGCTAATTCATGAGTTTTCAAAATGAACTTCAAAACCAAAACTATTATGTTTTCTCCCAAACCTAAACTATTATTATCAAGCCCCATGTATTAGGCTTGGTGCATGCGTTATAGCATGGGACGTATGCCACCAAACTATTTGGGTATTTTGTTTATATTTTGGGACAAAATGGGCTTTTGCCCTTTTCGGGCAAATTAATTAGCTTTATACCCCCTTTCTCAAATTAAGTAAGGAAATGCCCCTCTTTTAAAACTCGATTTATGATAAATCGAGTTTGAAAAAAAAAATTTGAAGCTCTATCGTAGCATTTTAATGAGCCTATAGTGACGTTTTGAAGGACCTATAATGACGTTTTTTAACTCAACTTCAATGAAATCAAGTTATAGGTAAAAAAAAATGCCACTATAGGTCGATTTCATTGCCTATAACTCGATTTCATTAAAGTCGAGTTAAAAAACATCAATATCGGTCCTTAAAACATAACTATAGGCTCCTTAAAAACACCACTATAAGGCTTAACTCGATTTATCATAAATTGAGTTTTAAAAGATGGTCATTTCCTTAATTAGTTTGGAAAGGGAGGCATAAAGTGATTTAATTTGCCCAAAAAGGACAAAGGGCAATTTTGTCCTATATTTTGCTACACAACATTATTAAGGCCAAGAGCCCTGTGTTAGGAACCAACAGTTCCTAAGGTGGATGAATGGGGATTGTTTGGAAATGAATGGGAATTACATTTGATTTGACTAAATTCATGGTAATCAGCCTCCAAACAATATAGATATGAGAAAGAAATTTAAAGATTAAGAGAGAAAAAAATAGTTATTCATTATTCAATGTTTACTTGTGAATTACAAGTAAATATTTATATATTAAAAAAATGCAATAACAAAAATAAATAAACAAAATGATTAACAAAAATATCAACTAAACTAGCACATTCAAATGCATAATTTCAAGCACATGAAACCTCCTAATGATAGTTGAATTTGGTTTTGGTTTTTTTTTTTTTTTTTTTTTTTGGGGGGGGGGGGGTGCAACTTTTAAAATATTGGAAGTGATTCTCAAAGTTTTAGAGGAATTTAAATCATATTATTGGTTTTGAAAGTACTTTGTTCATTCAAAGGTTTTAAGGTTATTTTAATCATTTTGTAGTTTCAGGTGAATTTTTAATTATTTTAGAGCTTTTTTTATTTGGGGTATTTAGGGCATTTTAGATATTTTAGGGTTATATCTATCATTTTAAAGGTTTTAAAAGTATTTTGATCATTTTATAGGTTTTAGAAATACTTTTTTTTTTTTTTTCATTTTAGACATTTCTAGGGTAATTTTGACATTATATAGTTTAGGAGGTTTTGAGTGTATTTTTGTCATTTTGGAGATCTAGGGGTTTTTTTTTTTTTTTAATCATTTTAAAGGTGTCGAGGTCCAAAATATCACAATATTGTATTAAAGCCCAAAACAATACAAAAATTGAAATCTAAGAACCATTTAGGCTTTCAAGGAAAGGGTAAGGCCCAAATTCACTAAAAATAAGTAGGAAGGGGCCCAAACCCAAGAACGGTTAAGCTTTAGGTCTTATGAAACAAAGAAAAAGAGAAGTTCAACCCAGCCCTTAAGAGAGAATCACTAGAGAAATCAGAGGGAAAGCTGAACCAAGATACTTGGGGATTCCCAGAAACTTGGGATCCTCGGGATATGTAGCAGGAGGCCAAGTTGGGATTAACACAGCTCAAGGGAGCATGCCCAGGATCACAAAGAACAAAAGCAGATATTTCCCATCAACCACCCAATGATGCAAAAGAAAGGTAGAGGACTTGGGAACTAGCATTTCATGAAAAAATGTCTGGTACCTTAGGGAACCCAGGGAGATGGACCATGAAGGAAGGTGGCTACGGATTTTTCAGCCTGATAGAAAGGAATCTGCCCACTTAGAGAAAATGAAAAAAGGTAAAGCAACCAAAAAAGTGGGTCTGAAAAGTAGTATCTAAAAGCTTTGGGAAAGGAAGAATTAGAAGTCAGCCCTTAAGACCTCCCAGAGAAGGAAGGTCAACTAGGCAATTTTGGAAAGGGAACCTCAAAAGGAGAAAATAACGAAGGGACCAGTCACCAATGTTGCTGACATAACATTGGTTTTGGTACTCAGAGTAGCAAATAGAAGGAATCAATGGTACACAAAAAACCCTAAGAGGGTGTTGAGGTCTAAAAAAGGTCACCATGTTGCACCAAGGCCCAAAGTGGCACAGAGAATTGAACTCCATGAAAATATAAAAGACTCGAGCCCATAATAAAGAAAAAAGATAGTAGGTCCAACCCTATTAAGGGATTTAGGGAAGAAACCAGACCCACGAATGGATAGGATTTAGAATTCATGAAACAAAGGGAAGAAGGAAAAAGCCCAGTCCGCCGAGGGGAGAAATTCACCAGGTAGTCCAGTGGTAAAAACTGGATTGGAATACCCAGGGACAACCAAGGGCTTGGGATCCTCGGGACGTGCAGTAAAGCTAGAATGAGATTGGGACAGCCTAAAAGGAGTGCCAAGAAACACAAAGAACAAGAACAGATACGTCCCTATAAGCCACCCTAATGATGTAGAAAAGAACCAGAGAGCTTGGAATCTAATAATTCATGAGCAAAGGGCTGGTACCTTAAGGAACCCAGAATGAAGAACCATGAAGGGAAGCAGCTGGGAAGACTTTCAACCTGGCAGGAAGGAATTAGCTCACTTGGGAAAAATGACAAGAGGAAAAGCAACCAAAAGCTGAGTCTAAAAGGCCTTAAAGGAAGAAGGACCAAAGGTCAGCTCTTTAAGGACGCCCCAGAATGTAAAGTCAACAGGAGACTTTCGGGGAAGAAGCACGAAAAGGAAAAAATTATGAGAAATAAGGAAGGGACCAGCCACCAATGTTGCTGGCACAACATTGGTTCTAATACCCAAGGAAGCAAATGGGAGGAATTAGTGGTACCCCGGAGCCTTAGAATGACACTATAAAAGGGAGAAGTAGCCAATAGTGAGGGGCATTCAGCAACAATGAATTAGAGTAGAATCTTTAAGAAAACTTTGTTAAAATTCAAAGAAAGTAAGAAGAGAAAGGAAAAATACCGCCCAGTATCCTCAAATAGCCACTAGGGAATACACTTGGATTCATAAAGATTCAAATTTTGCAAGTCATAGAGGCTTGAAGAGCTATCTAAGTCTGTGATTTTTGAACTTGTTTGAACCTTGTGATACGTCCTAGTGAGCATGATGTATTACATAATTAAGAAATTAATGAAATATTACACAGTATTTTGAGGACCCCTAACGTTTACTTTGTGTTTTTCTCTATCGCATTACCCCATTTATTGTTTCTTACTGTTCAATGCATATATTTCTTGTTTATTAGTATGTATGTGTTGTAAAATTCCTGCTCTATGCACCACCTGGTTCGTAATCAGCCCATTTAACTGTGGTGAACCAAGTCCAATCCCTTAAAACAACAACTTAAAGGCCCAGGGTCCTTGCTTTCACTTGCGTTTGGACACTATTCAAAAAAGGACCCTCACATTTTGGCCACTCAACTGGAGACTGGGTAAAGGAGAGGGGAAGAAGTAGTCCCTTCACAGAGCATGGCTCCAAGACCAAGGAACAACAAAGGTACCAATGTGCCACCTGCGACCTCTAAGCTTGTAATAGAAAATGAAGTGGCCTCCAAACAAAGGAACGAGGTACCACTGGTAGAGTAGGAGATCATATCAGGACAAAGGTGCACAAGGCAAGAGCTAGACCCTATGGCTTGAATGGCAGAAGTGCTAAAAGATATGCAGCAAGAGATTTGCCTCCTCAAAGAGGGTAGGACCCAAGAAATCAGGGATAACGTCCCCCCTGTGGCCAACCAAGACCGAGCCCAACCGGAAAGAGGGTCAATAGTAGGAGGGGGAGCCAACTCCCAGTATCTCATGCTAGCAGATGTCAATGCCCTTTTGGAACAAGAAAGGGAAAAGCTTTTGGGGGTCCCCAAGCAATTTTCTCGAGATCCCCCATTCCACCAAAACTCCTTGGCAAGCCCTATCCTAAGAGATATGAACCCTGAAGTTCCATTCTTTTGATGAAAGAAATGGAAGTGCTGTGGAGCACGTGAGTAAGTTCATTCATACCATGGACCCCTATGTGGGAGACAAGGAGTCGTGTCTAAGAGAGTTTGCTAAGTCTCTAGTGGACAGAGCATATAAATGGTACACCACCCTGAGGCCTAAGTCCATCAGGACCTGGGACGAGATAATGGAGAGGTTTTGCGCAAAGTACTATCCAAGTGAAGACAAGTCACCTTCCAAAGCCTTCAAATGGCAAGACAGAGGCCTAGAGAGGACCCTGTCCAATTCATCAAAAGATTTAAAGATGTTTCCCTAGACTATTATGGAGACCATGAAGAAAATAAGCTCATGGAGACCTGCATATCCATCATGCTCTTTGATTATAGGCTTAATCTCGAAAATCTATGCATAACCCAGTTTGTTGACCTACTGCAAAAAACTAAAAGGACCAGGCAGACTATGAGAACAAAGAGGGTGCCAATACCTCAGGCCATGACAGCGTCAGTTGGAGAAAAAAAGAAGAGGCCTAAAGGAAAAATGGTCGAGGAACCACCTATGATCCCATGTACTGCAGAAGAATTGAATCGTGTTTTGGATAAATGTATTGGAGATGGAATTGTCAAGCCATTTACTGTAGCTAGGCCACCTACTGAAGAAGAAAGGAAGAATACTTTGTTTTGCAAAATTCATAACTATGTCGAGCACTCTACTAAGGACTGCTGGACCCTCCGTAAGCTTTTTCACAAGAAGCTTAAGGAAGGAACCCTGAAGCTTACACAGAAGGAACCCAAAGTTCAAAGGAACCCTTTACCCAACCAGAAGGAAAAGGGAATGGTGGCTGTAGTAATCCATGGGAACCCGATAGAGGCAGAAGAATCTAAGGGATCCTTCCATCCAAACACAGTCAAAGCCCTTCAGAAAACCCCAAATTCAGAACACTATTCAATCAGGTGGAATTTAGGCCAGAAGCGAGAAGGATGGCCACAGAATCCCTTATGAGCATAGCAGCAGATTCAGGAGTAGAATGTTTCACAGCAGAATCTCATGCCAACCAAGCTTACTTGGAGACTACTAATGCGATAACCTTCACTAATAAGGACATGAAGGTTGAGCACCCGGACCATCGCAGACCCCTTTATCTAATGGTCACCACAAACAATGTCCAAATCAGAAGAGCATTGGTAAACACTGGAGCTTCACTCAACCTCATAGCCTTGAGTACCTTGGAGGCCGTGGGCCTAACTGGCAGGAGGATCCTGAGGGCTCTGATGGAGATAACAAGATTCGGAGGATCAGTAAAATTAACTAAAGGATATGTGTAGCTGGCCTTAACGGTAGGCCCAATAGTAACCCTGACCAGATTTCATGTGATTAACTCAGAAGTTTCTTACCATGTTCTGCTGGGACACCCATGGCTCCATAAGCATCGCCTTATTCCTTTCATGTACCATCAATGTGTTAAAAGGAGATTGAATGGGAGGCCCGTAAGGATCCTTGCCAACCATAAACCTTTCAGCCAAGGAGAAGTGAACTTTGTGGAAACAATGTTTTACGATGAGTTGGAACCAGATGATGAAAGCCCTACGCCGGGGACCCTAGAAGCACCTATCTTGGAGGAAGAAGAATGAAAGCGTACCCATGACATGAGGAACCTCCTTAGGATCCCAAGAATGCGTGGTAGTACGGGAGCTAGAAGGAAGGTAATTTATCGTTTATGAAGGTGCGCGGAGCCTTAATGCATTGTGCAGGAGGGTCTTGGACCACCAGATTATATGATGGCTCAAGAAGAAATCCTAGAGGAACCAGTCAAGGAAACACAAATCCAGCTGGAGGAAGAGTTGGAAGAGATAAACTTGGGGGCTGGTCTGGGATCCTAGAGGCCTGTTTTCATTAGCAGACAGTTGGCAGCACGAGAAAAGGAGCAGTTAGTGGCTTTACTCACAAAATATGTGGATATGTTCGAATGGATGTATGATGAGATGTCTGGTCTGGACCGAAGACTAGTGGTCCATTCTCTCAATGTGGACCCAGGAGTCAAGCTAGTAGTTCAGCCAGCTAGGGTCTTTTACACTAATGTAGAGGCTCAAATAACTCAGGAAGTCAAGAAACTGCTAGCAACTGGGTTCATCCCAAATGGCTTTCCAACATAGTACCCATGAAGAAAAAGCATGGCCAAATTTGATGTTGTGTGGACTTTCGCAATCTGAACAAGGCATGTCCAAAAGATGAGTTTCCACTGCCTAATATTGATCTCCTTGTAGATTCAGCTGCAAAAAACTCTATGTTTTCATTTATGGATGGATACAGTGGATATAACCAAATCCGCATAGCTACCAAGGATGCAAAAAGGACAACATTCAGGACATCAATCAGAAATTTTTATTACACTGTGATGCCCTTTGGCCTTAAAAATGCAGGAGCCACATACCAAAGAACCATAACAGCCATCTTCTATGATATGATGCATGAGGAAATGGAAGATTATGTGGATGATATCATGGTAAAGTCAAAGGCCAGGGTAGAACACTTCCAAACACTTGAGCAAGTCTTTGAAAGGTGTAGGAAGTACAAACTACACATGAACCCCATGAAATGTGCCTCCGGAGTGTCTGCTGGAAAATTCCTAGGGTTCCTAGTATATCATAGAGGCATAAGTGTAGATCCAACCAAAACCACAGCTATCGCAACAATGAAAAGGCCTACAACAGTTAGAGAGCTCAAAAGTTCCATAAGAAGGGTCTCCTACATCAGGAGATTTGTGCCAGGATTAGCATCAGTCACAAGTAGTTTATCCAAACTATTGAAAAAGGGGACTGAGTTCACTTAGGGGGTTGAACAACAAGAAGTCTTTTAAAGGGTCCAGCAGATCACCTTACAACCACCAGTACGTGGGCGGCCCCTGTTGCTATACTTGGCATCAAATTCCTAGGCTATAGGAGCCCTACTAGCACAAGAAGGCAATGATAGAAATGAGCAACCCATTTATTATGTGAACAGGACACTTAAAGATACAAAAACCAGATACCCTAGGATAGAAAGGGCATGCCTAGTAGTTATCTACGCATCCTAAAGACTAAAATGATACTTCTCAACCCACCAGATCCTTTTGGTAACTAAGTCACATCCCATTAAAGCAGTCCTACATTAGCATCTCCTAACGGAAAGGATAGCACAGTGGCTAGTTTTACTCTCTTAATATGACATTGGCCTCAAGACCCCCAAAGCTGTCAAAAGCCAAGCCATAGCAGATCTGCTAGCCCAGTTCCCAAGAAAAGAAGAATGTTCACTAAGCAAGGAGATCCCTGGGGAAGTGGCAATGGCGAAGCTTCCTGGAAAGAAGTGGACAATGAGGTTTGATGGGTCAGCAACGACAACTTCAAACAGGTTGGGAATTGTGCTAAGTTGCAAAGATGGGGATACCATGCCATTATCTTTCAAGCTTGGATTTTCCTATTCAAATAATGCTGCTGAGTACGAGGCATACTTGACTGGGTTAGCCATAGCACTTGGCATGGGAATAAAGCATATGAGAGTTTTAGGAGACTCCAATCTTGTGGTCTCTCAGGTAAAGTGTGACTTTGCACTAAAAGAGCAGAGTTTGGCAGCCTATAGAACTTGGGCGCAAAATCTGGAGCAAGAATTCCATACTTTTAGTGTGGAGTATGCCCAAAGGTATGAGAATAGGTTTGCTGATGCACTAGCCACCCTAAGATCCCATGTACCGTTCAAAGGAAGAGGTACTCTGATAAGAGTTAGTAAGTAAGAACATTCCATCTTAGGGATCCTCAAAAAGATGTTCCCTAGAGAACCAGAGTAGCAAGATTGGAGAAATGAAGTAAAAGGAAAAATGAAAAAGTCGAGACTTGAAGGAAGTATCAAGGAGCTAAAGGATTACACTTTGATAGAAGGAGAGCTGTATAGAAGGTTGCCCGTAGGTATCCTATCCAGATGTATCAACGAGAAAGAAGGAAAGCTTAGATTAGAAGAATTACACAACCAGATCTGTGGGATTGTAAAGAAAATCAGCCTATACAGAAGGATGTAGCGTATGGGGTACTACTGGCCAAATATGAACAAAGAAGCTGCAATTGTATAGGAGGAATGCNAAAAAAAAAAAAAAAAAAAAAAAAGGAAGAGAAAATAAGAACCCTCAGGAAGAAAGGAAAAGAGAGATAAAGTTTAAGCATTAATAAAAAGCGAATGAGGCTCACCTACTTGTATGGATGAAAGGTCGCCCCCCAAGGACTTGCTCAACGCAGGCTTAGTCATGGGCTTAAGTGACATAGTTTTGGTAGGATTGGGAGTCTGCACGGAACTGGGATCTTGGGGAACAGGAGGCTGAGAAGCTTCAAGGTACTGAACAGCTAGGGTAGCAAAAGGCAGGGTGGGCTAGGCATCCTTCACTGCCTACTCGACTTCCTTGGTCACATTACCACTAAGGGGCTCCTTTTCCATGCCTAGGGAAACAGCAGACGAGGCTGTCATCACGTCTTTCAACAGAGTTTCACCAGTGGTGGGAGGAGGTACCTCAACTTGCAAAAAGAAGAAGAAGGATGTGTGGCAGAGCATCACATAATGCATATGAACACAACAAAGGAAAAGAATGAAAGCAAGCAGTAAAAGGCACAAATGGAAGGGGGTCGTACCACATCATCACCAAATGACTAACTCTTGCCTCTCTTAGGGTCTGACTTACGTTTGGACTGCAAGAAAGGAATAACCTTCCATCAGTTAAAAGAGAGAAGGAGAGACACAACAAGAACAATGAACTACTAACTCTCCAATGGTCTTTTGTCTACTACAGGTACACTCAGAGGGTCCTAAGGGAGACTGGGGTATGAAATCAAAAGACCTCAAAGAACCCTAGGCTGAGGAACTCACAGGAACCTAAGAGAGAGAAGACTCTACCGTAGTCTTCACTTGGATCTTTGGGATTAAGAGGTGGCCAACTTCCTTTCCAACTGTAGAGGGATCCACTGTCTCAGATTCCTCAAAAATGACCAACTATTTCTGGGATTTGGCAGTCTTCCTTTTCTTAGTCTCAAGACCAACTTCAGTTCCCTCAATACTTTTTTCAAGCTCGGCTCTTTTGACAGCTTCCTGTTTGATCTTTTTCTCTTTACCTTCGCATATAGGAGTGGCAGCACCAATTGCCTTTACCGCCCCTCTCTTGATTGGCACAATAGAAGAGGTACCCACAATAAGGTCACACCCTAACCAAGCCTCAAGAAAATCTTACACATAGCATACCTAACCACCCCTAGAAGCATGCCACTCCACAAATCCGGTCTTACTACTTATAATAGTAGACACAATACCAACAGTAGGGAGGGACTGGCATCTGTTGGAGGTAGGAGCAGAGAGGATATCAGGATCAAGAACTCTCCCAATCTTACTAGAACCAATGTAATCCGAGAAGGACTTCTAAACTCTGAAACCAGCAAAACCACTAGAAGCAAAGACTCCGGGAGTTTGGCACCACAAACTAGGAGCTCCTCTGCAACTAATAAGTAAAGGCCTGAAGCCTCAGGAATGGATCCAGAGAAGGGAAAGAAGGTACTATATCTTTAAACACTGATGGGATATCCTGATCAAAGCCAAATTGCTAGAATACCCAGTGTGCCGAGTAGTGGGTGTGCCTAGGACCACTCGATGAGGGCATTAGAAGCCATGAAGGATTGATGCAAGCCAGGTACGCCAAACTGCTTTCATCCCTATGGCGCAGGTCAAAGGTATTCCCTGGGGAAATGTAAAAAAAGGCCAACACAAAATCACAAGCAAACCCAAGACTGAACTCCCAGGGAAAATGCCAACTCAAGTGCCCTGCTTGATCAAACAACTCAACCGAATTGAGGCTGCCACCTTTCAAGTTGGCCCAATGAAAAATGATGGGATGGCTATCAGTAGAACTACCGCACAGACCCTTAATCACATCTGGAGATCCTTGAAACTTATCTTTTACAAATTTCAAACTCCTACACTTCGTCAAAGTAACAGAAAAGCAGTCCCACATGAATACTTGGAGAATGGCACAATAAAGGGACGAAGTAATGGCATAGCAAGAATCACCCTCGACTTCATCACCATGAAGCAAATATAATTGGGAGTAAACATGGCCTAAGAACATGGGAGCTAAAGGATACTAAGCACCCTGAGCCAGTCTGATTGCCAAAGGAAAGAAAATAGACTTCACCCCGTACCCGAGGAACTCACTAAATAAAAACTTACTAAGCCAAAGTGCCAAGAATCCAGCTCGCCTAACTGCCTTGTTCTTCTCTCGAGAATGGTTCATGACTCACTTACCCATTCTGGCTGGTTTCCCACCAGGAGAAGCAATACGCCCGCCAAAATGGCTGAATAGTTTGTCTTCCACTTCAAGATCCTCACTGAAAAGACTGATGTCGAAAAGATTCTCTTTGCCAAACATAAGGAGAAGGAAGTTATTGACCACATCCTCCAAGGTGATAGTGAGCTCACCAATGGAAAAGAAAAAGGTGTAAAGAGAAGGGCACCAACAACATACCAAGTGTCTAAGGCCCTTGGTGTCTCTAAAAACTTCAAGGTTCCTAGAAATTGCTACTGATTTCAGGATTCTAGCATGCTCCAAACAACTAAAAAATTCACCATCGGAAAGCTCCCTATCCACCCAAATAGGCTAACAAGTGATCTTCCCCGGAACGACGTCAAAGAAAATAGGGATCGCCTCTCGAGATCCCTACCTAATCTGAAGATCTAAAATCTCCCTTGGATCTGGAACCTGGGCAAAACTGGTGAACCCTGACTAGCTAGAGAACACCCAAGTGTGAGGGGAAGAAGGAGCCTCACCACGAGACACCTGAGGAAAAAATAGGTTAGGGGTGTACTAGAGGTCCCGTAAAGGGAAAGCTAGGCACTCCATGACCTCCTGCGTCTTGCCCCGTGCAGACCCAAAGAAGCTTTCAACCTCAGAAGGACTGGGAATGCACTCCCTCCTATTTCGTGAGGAAGAAGAAGCCATGGAAAGCAAGTGCACTTGGAAATAGAAATGTCAAAAGAGTGAAGAACATGAAAAAAGAAACAGAGAAACCAATTGGTTCAAAGAGAGGAGATAAGTGTGGAAAACGAAGGTCTCTAGAAAGTAAAAAAAAAAGTATGAGGTGACTACAATAATGGCGCAAAGAGCAGTTAGAGAAGATGATGTATGGAAAAGGCACGCTAGTTGCTAAAATTTAATTTTAAAAGAGGAGAGTTATTGGCAGTTATTAATGGAAGTTATAGGGAATGTGGGAAGTGGGTGGGGAATTTTCACTCCAACATTCAACTGCCACATTCCATGCAAAAATAAGGAGTTACAAAAAAAGAAGTGCAACACGCAAAAAACCAGGATGCCTGAAAGTAGCAGGAAAAACGGGGCCCTGAAGAAATAAAAGGAAGGACCCTAAGGTTCATTAAAAAAAAAAAGTAAAGAAGGAATTCTTACAGAAAATAAGGCTCTAGTTTACTCACATGTGGGCTGTAGGTAACCCACAAGCTCGGGGGGGGCTAAATGTTAAGGTCTAAAAAAGGTCACCATATTGCACCAAGGCCTAAAGTGGCACAAAGGATTGAACTCCATGAAAAAATAAAAGACTCGAGCCCGCAAAAAAGAAAAAAGATAGTAGGCCCAACCTTATTAAGGAATTTAGGGAAGAGACCAGACCCACGAATGGATAGGTTTTAGAATTCATGAATCTAAGGGAAGAAGGAAAAAGCCCAGCCCGCCGAAGGGAGAAAATCACCAGGTAGTCCAGTGGTAAGAACTGGACTGGGATACCTAGGGACAGCCAGAGGCTCGGGATCCTTGGGACATGCAGCAAAGCCAAGATGAGATTATGACAGGTCAAAAGGAGTGCCAAGAAACACAAAGAATGAGAATAGATACGTCCCTATCAGCCACCCTAATGATGTAGAAAAGAACCAGAAAGCTTGGAAACCAACAATTCATGAGCAAAGGGCCGGTACCTTGAGCAACCTAGAATGAAGAACCATGAAAGGAAGCAACTGGGAAGACTTTCAACCTGGTAGGAAGGAATCAACTCACTTGGGAAAAATGACAAGAGGAAAGGCAACCAAAAGCTGAGTCTGAAAAAAGTAAAAGGCCTTAAAGGAAGAAGGACCAAAGGTCAACTCTTTAAGGACGCCTCAGAATGGAAAGTCAGTAGGAGACTTTCGAGGAAGAAGCACCAAAGGAGAAAATTATGAGAAATAAGGAAAGAACTAGCCTCCAATGTTGTTGGCACAACATTCGTTCAGGTACCTAGGGGAGCAAATGGGGGGAATCAGTGGTACCCCCGGAGCCCTAGAATGACACTATAAAAAGGAGAAGTAGCCAACAGTGAAGGGCATTTAACAACAGTGAATTAGAGTAGAATCATTAAGAAAATTTTGATAAAATTCAAAAAAAGTAAGAAGAGAAAGGAAAAATACCACCCCGGTATCCTTAAACAGCCACTAGGGAATACACTTGGATTCAAAAAGATTAAAACTTTGCAAGTCATAGAGGCCTGAAGAGCCATCTAAGTCTGTGATTTTTGAACTTGTTTGAACCTTGTGAACATCCTAGTGAGCATGATGTATTACATAATTGAGAAATTAATGAAATATTACACAGTATTTTGAGGACTCTTAACGTTTACTTTGTGTTTTTCTCTATCGCATTGCCCCATTTATTGTTTCTTGCTGTTCAATGCATATATATTTTGTTTGTTAGTATGTATATGTTGTAGGATTCCTGCTCTGTGCACCACCTAGTTCGTAATCAACCCATTTTGCTGCGGTGAACTAAGCCCAGTCCCTTAAAACAACAACTCAAAAGCCCAAGGTCCTTACTTTCACTTGGGCTTGGACACTATCCAAAAAAGGACCCTCACAGAGGGCACCATAAAAAGAAGGGAAGCCAATAGTAAAATCATTCAACAATAGTGGATCAAAGAGGAAATATCCTTTAGAAAACTCCTTCAGAGTTCAAAAGAAAAGGAAAGAGGGAAAACATCGCTCGGGATCCTAAGACAGACACTAGAGAATACACTTGGATTCAAAAGGATTCAAATTTCACAAGTCTTGGAAGCCTAAAAGAGCTATCTAAATTTGTAATTTTTGAACTTATTTGGACATCCTAGTGCAATAAGAGCATAATGTATTGAAAAACTTAAGAAAATAATGAAGTATTTCTTACCATCCTGAGGATCCCTAACGTTTTACTTCATTTTCCCTTTACTTATATCATTTTTTACTATTCCTTACTGTACAATACGTATATAGTTTCTATGTTTTAGTATGTATGTATTGTAGGATTCACATTTTGTGCACAACCTGTGCTGGACATATGTAATTTACTTATTAGGAACATATGTCACTATTTTATGTAATTGGTTAATCCTTTGACAAAATGCACTTTACTTGTATTTGGGTAGATCTAGGATGTGTTTAAAACTTCAAGAAACTTTGTTTCAAGATCAAGTGTTGAAACCATGCAAGTCTATCCAAGATTCAAGCTGAAAAGTGCAAGTTCATTAAAGCTCGACAGCTAGCATCTATTAAGCTTGAAGAGCTGTTCTAGCCCCGCTGCTCAATAGATGGCTATCTGTCGAGATTTATGAAAAACAGAGTTTCAATTTTGTTTTGACTCTAATCCGTGATTATGTATTTAGGCTTTTTTTTTTTCACAACCCTAAACATATAAAAGGATTATTTTAAGGGCCGTCAAAGTAGACACAAGGTGCACAAGTGTTGAGCAAAGTTTGTTCAAGCAAATTGTGACTAGAGATAGAATTTGCCCTAGTTCATCTTTCTTGTGAAAAAGTTACTGTGTTTGTGCACCTTAGGGTTTTGTAACCAAGCATCTTCTTGATCTTCATCGTCTAAATGAATTGAAAAACTTTGCAGCCAACAACCTTCTCTAGTTGGTGATTGAAGTCGCGTACCAGGATCCGCGCAATTGGTTAATCATGTACTGGGAGCTATGTATCAAAAGGAGAGATTGTCACTTCAGAACAAGTTCAATTAGGTATTGGGGTAAGGGTTCAATTGTAAGTTGATATAAGGTACTGGGATTCCTTTACTTGTAACCGCTTGTTGTGATAATAGTGGATTCTCAGAAGTGGTGATCTTAAAATCACCCGGTGGGGTTTTTGCCGTATTGGTTTTCCCCATTCGTAAACAAATCACCGTGTCAATTTATTTTTCGCTGTATACTTAGTTTAAATGGTGATTTGTTTGTGCTACCACGTGTTTGCATGTTAATTTGATTAATTAATTAAACTTGGCTAATTAATCAATTAATTCATCATAATGGGTCAACATGTTTTTGGCCTATCAAGTGGTATCAGAGCAGGCACACTCTGATTAGGGTTAATCTTTGTTGTGTTGATCCATTGACCCATGTTTTTCATGGATAGAAGATAGTCATTAATTATACCTCCTTTATTTGATGGCACTAACTATGCATACTGGAAAGTATGCATGAGAGTTTTCTTGCAGTCTTTAGATGAGAAGGTATGGCAAGTTGTAGAGATTAGTTGGACCAAGCCAAAGAAAGCGCCGGCTGATTGGGATAATGCTAAGATCAATGCAGCAAATTTCAACAGCAGAGCATTGAATGCCTTATTTAGTGCGGTCACCAATGAGGAATTCAAGAAGATATCCTCCACTAAAACTACTAAGTAAGCATGGACCATCCTCCAGACAACCTATGAAGGAACAAAGGCTGTCAAGGACTCAAAGCTTCAAAGGCTTACTACTAGCTTCGAAGATATAAAGATGGAAGAGGATGAGTCATTTGATGAGTTCTATGCCAAGCTCAAGGACATAGTGAACTCAGCTTTCAATCTTGGGGAAACCATTCCTAAACCCTAGATTGTGAGAAAGGTGCTCAGATCTCTATTTGAGAGATTCCATGCCAAGATTACGGCAATCGAGAAATCAAAGGATATTGACAAGATTCTTTTGACAGAGCTGGTTGGTAATTTACAGACCTACGAGCTAGGGTTAAAAAGAATTGGCAAGTCGAGTAAGGGCAAGAGCATGGCATTGAAGGCCAAGAGCAGTGACACTGATGAGTCATTAGATGATGAGGATTCTAAGATAAAGTCCTACATTACAAGGCAATTCAAGAAGTTCATGAAGAATGCCAATGGGACGGGCTTCGACAAGGACCGTAGGCAATCTAACTCCTCACAGTTCAAGAGCCAAGATAAAAGGAAGAAGGATGCTAGGGATGGCGGTCAGTATACTGTTCCTTCAAGACCAAAGTGCTTTGGGTGTCAAGATTTCAGTCATATGAAACAAAAGTGCCCTACATATCTCAAGACCATTGGGAAGAGCAACTTGCTACTACCTTGAGTGACACCGAGCCTGCAGATGATTCCGACAATGAGGATGACAAAATCCTTAATGCCTTCACTGCTACTGTCAATCCTACTAAGGGGATTGTTGAAGATGTAGATGAAGAAGAGGAATTGGTAAAGTCCAAATTTGAGAAGATGGATGATCAAGACAATATCCATACAGCCTATGAGAAATTATACAAAGTATCTGAGAAGCATGAGAAACTTTATAAGTTGGCCACCAAGAAGCTTAGTTTTTGGAGCTTGAGCGTGAAGAGCTTTCCACAAAGTTTGATGAATCTTATCAGACTATTAGAGCACTGAGGTTTGAGAACAACATTTTGGTTGAGAAGATTAAGAAACTTGAGACAGAATTATTCCAAGTCATAGCTTAGTTGGAAAGGACTTCAAGTGCGAAGCTTGACGAAATGCTCAGCGTTCAAAAATCTGCTTCAAATCGAACCGGCTTAGGGTATGATTTCTCTTCTCCTAGTATTACTTCTACTAGTACTACTGTTTTTATTCCTCCTAGTAATAATGTTGAAATTGAAAACAATGATGTTAAAACTGATTTAACTAATGAGAACATAGACAAGGGTAAATCTATCTTAGGAGCACCCCTAAGTAGGATAAGAAAGAAGTTGAAAACCATAAGGCTAAGAAGACTAACTCTCAAAAGCCTAAACAGAAGAAGCAGCATTTCTGTCATCATTGTGGAGTTGCCGGTCATACTCGACCAAATTGTTATAGGTGGTTAGCCACTCAATAGAGCAATGGCATGATAACATCTAGAAGCTAGAATCAGCTTTAATCCTCTCTTGCTCCCCTTGGAGATCCTCTCAAAGCCCTCATGTTCCTTTCAAACTTGAACAGTTTCAATTCTTCTCCCTTACCACCTGATCAAGGATTTGCTAGACGGAAAGGTTCTTCCAAGGTGTGGAAGGAAAAGGGCTCCAAGTGATTCTATCACTTTCTTCTCTCTCTTTGTGTTTTTGTTTTTGCATAACTTGTGTGTTTGGCTTTTATTTTGAGTCAGTCTAGTTTTATGCTTTGCTTTGATTAACATATTTTTGTTTGTTTGTTTTCAATTTTGTTTACTTTGTTTTTGATATAAAAATTTTTAAAAAATTTGAAAAATCAGAAAAATACAAAAATAGTGTGTGTTATGTGTACATTGGTACTTGGGTACCTTGGATGAGAATCTCTATGTACAACTAAGCAAGTGAGCTTTGTGGCTCGTATTTGTGATGAGTAAGATTAAGTAATCTCTTGTACTTAACACTCATATCACTCTTTTTTACGGGAAGGACTAGAAAAATATGCAAAGAAAAATCAAAAGCAAAAAGAATAAAAATGCTTTATATATGATTGCAAGCGTGTATTCTAGGAGATGTGGGAGTTATAGGATGTACCTCAAAGGTGATAGTCCCCATCAAACAGTTATGATTGTGTGTGAGTTAAAGTGATTTTCTCATATCTCAAATCGTCGTAACATGTATACACTTATGATTGTGTGTGAGTTATACGATGTTTTTCAAACACAACACGCAATATTCTTTGCTACTCTTGATACATGTGCAGGTACAATGTGATTTCACCATCCCAAGATTTTACATGTGTTGATGTATGCTCACCTAACTGTCTTAACTTGTTTTTGAAATATAAAATTGGTTAGAATTGTTTAGTGTGCGTGCGTGTGTGTGTGTGTGTGTGTGTGTGTGTGTGTGTGTATGTGTGTTTTTGGGATCAATGTGCTTAAAATTGTTGTTAAGATTGTGTGTGAGTTAAAGTGATTTTCTCATATCTCAAATTGTCATAACATGTATACACTTATGCAATCTTGCGATGTTTTTCACACACAACACGCAATATTCTTTGCTACTCTTGATACATGTGCAGGTACAATGTGATTTCACCATCACAAGATTTTACATGTGTTGATGTATGCTCACCTAACTGTCTGTTGAGGGTCATTTTTCTTGAAATAGGCAGAAGGCGGTCCAACCCAGAAATACGGGCAGCAGAGAAGCAGCAAACTAAGTAAAACCATTAGGGCCAAGTAGCAGAAATAATGGATCACAGGCCCTTAATATAAATAAAAGGGTCTTGAGGAAGTAAATGGACCTAAAAGGCCCAGAAAGAGAGAAAATAGCACCCATGGGGAATATGTGGTATGGAAAAGCAAGAATGGCCCATGGCAGGCCCAAAGAAATGTAAACAAAGAAAGTAGGGGATAATGGCGAGCCCATTAACCCCAAGGATGAAAATGAGGAAATTGGGCCAAGGAAGCTTAATTGAGTTAGTAAATACCCATGGGATGCGGAGTTAGTAAATGGACCGAGGAAGTCCAAAGGAAGTGAATGGGCCGGATAGGCCCAAGTGAAAAGAAAGGGACACTGGAGCCCATAAGTGAGAACACCGGTGGCCATATTAAGCCACTGGGGGAAAGAAAGGAACGGCAGGCCTGAAAAGAGGCCCAACAGGAACAAATCGCTGCGGCAGGAAAGGCCAAGTAACGCGGTAGGAAGCCAAGGCAATTAAAGAATTGGGTTGAAGAGAACGCAAAGCCCAGTATGCGATAAAGCCCAAACCCTATGAGAGCTGAAAATCAGAGTAGCAGCTCATGAAAAGCCAAAAATGAATGGCAGGCAATACAAGCAAAGTCTCCAATCCACGGTAGATGCATGAACAGCAGGCAGATTTCAGACGTATGCACGTGCATGGTTTGGAGGTAGGGAGAGGGGAAGACCTGTTTTGAAGTTCCTGCTCAAGCTCTTTTGAGGGATACGTCCTGTTGGGATGACATACCACCCAAAAGAGGTAAGGTTGAGTTGGAACCAATAGGTGCATGCCATGAGGGATAGAGAGAGAGAAACATCACCGCGGCAGGAAGAGGTGCCGCGGCAGACTAACAGACAAAAAAGTGGTCTTTGTCTGTAACAGGGGAACTCGCAGACGGAACAGTGATGGTCGGTAAGTACACCCAGACCAGACAAAGGTGGTTAAGAGTAAAATAGTAAAATTCGGTCGCGGCGGGCACTATAAGAAGGAAGCCTCTACCGTGTACAGGAACAACAACATGAAGGAATAGAGCAATACAACAAAACCTAAAGAAAAAGACTCTGAAACATACTTAGAAAAATAGGGGAGCACAATACTAAAAACTACAATTGTGGAAATCACTAAGGAAAGACTAGAAAAGAGAGAAAGACAGAGAGAAAAGAGCAAGTGTTAATGGCATGCACCAATAGGTCCATTCCCTTCTCTCCCTCTCAAATCCCTGCTCTCTTAAATAATCGTCCTGGGCATTGTCCATTCAGGTCTGCCTCCCTCAAACCCATTAATTTTCGTGGCAGGAATTCTTTTCCTCGGAGGTTAATCGTGTTGAGAAGAGACGTTCTTCCTCCCTGACCTTGCCCTTGCGGACCGAACTCAGCTTATTTCTTTTATTCGTTGATTAATCTTTATTACCATTTGCCCTTACTGTTTTATTTGTTAAAATTGTTCATATTATTGTGATTATGGATCATTTGGTCATTCACTATTAAAAGAACTATCTAGTCATTCCAGAATACATTGCTCTATTTTTTGTCAATTATGTCTGCCTGCCGCAAGCTCCTCTGAAACAGCTCTGCCTGCCGCAAGTATTCTCCTAGCAAACAAGGCCTAGTTTGTGCACAACCCGACCAAGTTGAGTTCCAGTTGGACCGGTCTCGACTCCCGCAACCCAGAACACTTGGGCCTACAACCACAAAGGGGCAGCCCAGCCCAACATGGTAAAAAAGGCCTTTACACTCTCTTAACTTGTTTTTGAAATATAAAATTGGTTAGACTTGTTGTGTGTGTGTGTGTGTGTGTGTGTGTGTGTGGGATCAATGTGCTTAAAATTATTGTTGAGAGGTGATTTTGAGAGCTTAAAATGTTGATTGGATCATTGGTTGAGTTACATGCTTGATTACATTCATATCGGTGTTTTTCTCTTCTTGAAATACTGTTTTTAAGCAATCTCAACAGCTTCTCGACACCTGGCTATCTATCGAGCTTTTCAACTTCTTCTTATCGTAATCTCGATGGCTTCTCGACAGCTGGTGAATCGATCGAGAAAGCTCCTGTCTCCTTGATAGCTTCTCCACAGCTGGTGAATCGATCCAGGTTGTTTATTATCTCTTCTGTTGAATTGTTCCTCGACAGATCCTCAACAGATGCATCTGTCAATGTCTTTTATGCTCGACACCTCTCAACACCTCTATATGTCAAGATTTACTAAACTACTATTTATTTGTTCAGCGTGATCCAATTGTCATTTTGCTCGACATCTCTCTCGATCTATCCGTCCTTTCACCTCCCAAAACTCTCTCACTCACTCCAAACTTCTTCCTCAAGGTTTCTTCAAGGTTTTTCCTAGTTTTTTCTTCACTTGGTGAGTTTCTAATCTCTCATTTACATGCATTTCATGTTTTGAAACCTAAGTTTTGGGGTTTTTGAAAAATTTTGGTGTTTTTCAAAATTGATGAGTTTTTGTTGAAATTTTGGGATGGGTTTTTGCTTAAATGAGTTTAAAATCTCATACATTGCATCACATAAGCATTATAACAGTATTATCATGCATTTAGATGTGTGTAAATTAATTGTGTGTTGGTAGGATTGGATTGGGTTGAGCCATGATGCTTTTTATATTGCATGTCACATGTTCATGCATTTTCCATGCATACGTACTCTCTTTTCAATATACTTGTTATATTTGAACTGTGTTGGGACTTTTCTGATTGTCTCTCTCTCTCTCTCCCCTTCTCTTTTCCGTTTACGTTGGTCGTGTCTATGGCTCATAAACATAAGTCTGCTCCGTCCCGGAACCCTCTTCATTTCGGGGCATCCACTTCCTCTAATTCTACTCCATCACATATTTGGTTCCATGATGACCCGTAAGGCCTTCTTGGAGAACTTTTCTCGACGAGGCATTCATTCTGAACGCTAAGCCATTTTGGCAGACTTCGCTGACACTAACCTACCCACTGTTATTCACAGTCGGGGTTGGGAGTCACTATGTGACATCCCGGTCACTTGTCCATCTGTACTGATCTAGGAGCTTTACTCCAACATGCATGGATTTGATTTTTCAATACCTCTCTTTCATACTCGTATTCGAGGTACGCACATTGCTGCCACACCGCAACTTGTTATGGATGTGCTCCATGTCCCTAGGGTAGAGTGTCCTGACTACCCCAGTTATGAGCGTTTGAGGACTGTGTACAAAGATGAGCTCAAATCTACTTTTTGTGAATGCCCTTCTGATTGGGGTGAGCATTAATTCACTTACTGTTCAGACTTTGCAAAAGGCCCTCGGTTTTTTAACGTGGTTATGACTTTTTTTCTTCACCCTCTTCCTCACTATAACTCTATCACAGAGTCTCGTGCTCGTTTTTTGTTGTCCCCTCTTGAGCACCTTACTATAGATTTTCCTTCTCACTTTATTCTTTCTATCTTAGATGTCTATTGGGATACAGCATCCCATGAAAAGCTCATCTTCCCCTCCGCTATCACGAGGATCTTATGTTATTTTTCTGTTCCCTTTCTAGCGTCCGACCACTTTACCCATATTTGTTTCATAGACACCACTACCGTTAAACATAGTGAGGTGTAGTTTAGGTCGAGGCAGTTTGGGTTAGCAGCTCCTCCCTCCCGTATAGCTCCATCTCAATCCATTCCACCCACATTTGCTCCCTCCTCTTGTACAAGCGATATGACTCTCGGAGACATCATAACACAGTTTCAGCACATGGATGCTTACCTTAATACACTCTCCACTGAGCTATATTAGGTGAACATTCGTATTAGCTGTATTGCACAGCGACAAGTGGTCTTGGGTGGCTTCGTTGATTCTCCTCCATATACTCTAGAGGCTTCTGATGCTGAGGATGGTGATGGTGATGATGCTTCCGAGGATGATGATGATGGAGACGCTAGCTCTTCCGGTACTAATAAGATGTCTACTTAACACTCTTACCCTTTGTCACTTGTGACAAAAAGGGGAAGTAGTTTTGTATATGAGAGTAGTCATACTTAGGGGGAAAGTTAGTATAGGACCATTTTGATAGGGGGAGTGTTGATATCTGAGGGATGTAGTGAGGATTACTTGTATCTTTTTCTTTTCTCTACTTTAGATACATTTATTCTTATACCTTAGGTCTTGTGACCATTATTGACATTCATTGTACTTATCTTCTTTATATGTTGATGTATGTTTCTTTCACCTATCCTTACATGTGTTGTTTCTTTTCTCTCTTTATGCTTCTTATTACGTGTATACAATCTCTTATTTCTGTTTCACACAAAGATACCTTGATGAGTTTTGTTTAAAATGTTTCAGAAGTACAGGTTGTCAAAGTCTACTTGCCATAAACTCTCTTCTTGCAAAATTTTTCAAGAGTTTGTGTTAGGATAGATTTCATTGTATTCAACAAGTGAGTATGAGTTGAAGTGATTTATGACTTCTCTCATATGTTCATTTGTTTGTTGTGGTTTTGTCACGGATTGCTAAAGGGGGAGATTGTTAGGACATAATATTTTATGTTATTGGCTAATCCTTTGACAAAACGCAATTTACTTGTATTTGAATAGATCTAGGATATGTTTAATACTTCAAGAAACTTTATTTCAAGATCAAGTGTTAAAGCCATGCAAGTCTATCCAAGATTCAAGCTGAAAAGTGCAAGTTCATTAAAGCTCGACAACTAGCTCGATAGATGCTAGCTAGCATCTATCGAGCTTGAAGAGCTATTCCAGCCCCGTGACTCGACAGTTGCTCAACAGATGGCTATCTGTCGGGTTTATGAAAAACAGAATTTAAGTTTTGTTTTGACTCTAATCCGTGATTATGTGTTTGGACTTTCTTTTCTCACAATCTTAAACATATAAAATGACTATTTTAAGGGATGTCAAAGTGGACACTAGTTGCACAAGTGTTAAGCAAAGTTTGTTTAAGCAAATTGTGACCGGAAACAGAATTTACCCTAGTTCATCTTTCTGGTGAAGAAGTTGCTGTGTTTGTGCATCGTAGGGTTTTGTAACCAAGCATCTTCTTGATCTTCATCGTCTGGATGAACTGAAGAATTTTGCAGCTAACAACCTTCTCTAATTGGTGATTGAAGTCGCATATTGGGATCCACACAATTGTTAGTCACATACTGGGAGCCGTGCATCAAAAGGAGAGATTGTCACTACAGAATAAGTCCAATTGGGTATTGGTGTAAGGGTTCAACTGTAAGTTTGTATAAGGTACTAGGATTCCTTTACTTGTAACCACTTGTTGTGATAATAGTAGATTCTCAGGAGTAATGACCTTAAAATCACCCAGTACGGTTTTTACTGTGTTGGTTTTTCTCATTCGTAAACAAATCACCGTGTCAATTTATTTTCCGCTACATACTTTGTTTAATTGGTGATTTGTTTGTGCTACCCTCGTTTGTATGTTAATTTGATTAATTAATTAAATTTGACTAATTAATCAATTAATTCATCATAAGGGGTCAATACGTTTTTAGCCTATCAACCTGGTTCGAAATCAACCCAACTTAGCTGCGATAAACCAACCCCAGTCCATTAAACTTAAGCACAAGGGCTAAGATCTTTGTTTCTACTTGGGCCTGTGTGCTGTCCAAAAAAAAAAATGTTCCAATGCTATATTAGTCATTTTAGAGATTTTCAATGATATTTTATTTATTTATAGGTTTTTAGAGTATTTTGTTCATTTTGAAAACTTTTTGGGATATTTCTCTTGAAGCTAAAAATGACTGAAAATATTTTACACCTTTAAAAAGCTTTTAAAAAATTTAGCCTCAAAGATGTGTTTTTCTTAGTGAACAAAAAATAATTTTGATTTAACCAAGATTTTAAGCCACCGCATGCACCCGAAAAATGAGGGGGAAAAAAAGTTTCTAGAAAAAGTTTTATATTGAGTCAAATATGGTCTTAGGTGACACATTACACCTTATAGAAATCTCAATGATTGGTGGTGAGTCCATATACACGCCACCCCCTATACCTGTGTACACACACACAAGGTCCTGATCCCACAAGCACAAGTAGTGCAAGCAAATCAAGGTATACACTCTCTCACACAAAGAAAGGTTAATACCTTCTAAAAAGTATGAGAAAGACCCCCTAGTCACCATTCCCCACTAGTAGGTCGGTCTGACATTTGACACCTTCAAAACTCCCCTCATTCCGGCATTAGCTTCAGCCACTAAACCCACAACATCCATTCACCGCCGAGACCCATGACACCCTCATCTCATCAACGCTTTAAATCAACTCTAAAGTCGCCACATAAACCCATACCACGCACCTTAAGGACATCCCCAACTCCCAATTGAGCACTCTCTACCATTTAACTAAGTCATCCCCCTTCACCTCTCTTAGCAATGGCGCTTTGAGCTTTAAAAGGCAACGGATTGGTCGGTGGTGAATGGTTTCAATGAGTTATTCTCGGCAAGGTTCAACTTCAACATCACTCGATTCTTCAAGTATGGGTTGGTCCTACTCCTAGAGGCCCAATCAATTGAAGGGGGGCGGGGAAGAGGCGCAAAGAAAAAAAAAAAAAAAAGAAGTACAAATAAAAAGGAAAGAAATTAAACAAAAATTGAAAGGCAAACTGGCACTGACTTAGATGACATAATGCCTTGTCATCAAGTAAAACTATCAATATTATTTATTAATTGGCTATATTATAAAAGAAATGCTAACGGATGCTCTTAGGATAATAATTAATAATCTATTTAAAGAGAGTTTTGCCAACGAGGGCTTGGCTGAGTAGATAAGGCTCGGACGCTTCGTGCAATACACCTAGCTTTGAGTCCCGCTTCCCGCAGGCTTTCGTTGGTGGGTAAACTTAGTGATGAGGTGTACTCACAAAATGTGAGGTGACTCCCACACAGAGGGTACAGAACGGGTACCGACTACGGACTCCCTGACCGAGGCCACTAGCTCCCTGCCCAAGGGTGTAATATGACCATAAAGACCCCCATTTTTTGCTTCTCAAAAAAAAAATATTTAAAGAGAGTTTTATGAAAAAAATAATAATAATTAATATTTTGACAGCTTTTTCCATTTTCCATAAAAGTGGTGTTAAAATTTTCCTAAAATAGATTGTTACCCAATATCCTAAGGACACCCATTAGCATGACCCATATTACAAAGTACATCATCTAATATATATATATATATATTAATATTCAATTCAGTTATGTAACTTTAATTTTGTTCAATTTAGTAGGTCAAAAAAAAAAAATTTTGTTCAATTTAGTGTTCTAACTTGTGAGATTATTCAATTCATTTATAAACAGATCTAACCAAAACCTTAGATCTAAGGTTTTGTGAGAGACCGTACCCCTGGCCAATCTATTTTCTTGTTAGGCCAAATCCACGTGAATGGGTAGAGTCATGTTAGTACCTCTTAAATTCAACTAATTACATTTTTTCCTCTAGATCAAGGGTTCCAATGGAGTCGCAACTTATTTAGTTAAAAGAAAAATAAGAAAACCATATATATATAAAAAATACTTCATTTCATTGATTTGAATAAAAGAATGAACATCAATGTAAATAGGGTATTACATGGCCTTGGTCCAAGATACAATCTAAGAAAATGTTAAATTGTTTTGGTTCTTAGTTATAGTTTAGATTTGAAAAATTACATGGATAAGTACTTGTTTAGAACCCCTAATCTAAACTCGGAAACTAAGTTACAAGGCAAGGAGGTTTTATTAAATTTTTAAGTTGCAAGGTGGATAGGTATTGGTCTAAAACCCTTGATCTAAATTCAGAGGCTAAGACTAAGACACAATCCCAAAAAAAATAATAATAATAATAATAATTAAAAAGTGAAAACTATGTCACTTAATGGCAATCTTCTAACAAATATCAATGGAAGACTGAATTTTTTTTAAAAAAAAAAATGAAAAATTAAAGAACTGAATTGAACAAAACTAAAGTTACATGATTGAATTGAATTTTAGGTAAAATTAGTGGGTAAAATTTATAATTTGGCTTTATTAGTTTTTGCTTGCCACGTCTACAAAATCCTTCCAAATTTAATGGTAAGGATATTGTTGAGAAATTGAGATCAAATAAAATAATACAAAAACAAAAATATCATGGCCAAAGTGTATTTTATCATTTTATGCTTTATTATCATATGATATCATTTTAAAGCAACAACTAGGGTATGTTTGGTAAACTGAAATAAATATTGTAATTTAATAACCATTCATATAGTTTAGCTATTTTATAGTTTGATTAGCTTCTTATTACAAGAAATTGTCATTTTTTATGAATAACTATTCTTTAAAATGGAGAATAAGTATTCCTCTCTAAAATTATTATAAACTTGTAATAGATATTCTTTAGTAAATGTATTATTTTATATGCACATAACAATTATAAAAATTTTATAAAAAAATCATAAAAAAGTAACTTCTCTTTCAAATTAAAAAAAAAAAAATAAACTCACGATCTACTAAAAGGAAAGTAGCTTGATTGGTTTGAATCCAATTCGTGAGATAGCTTCAAGCAGTTAAGGTAGGGTGGCCTTTAGTAGAGGGTCGGGCTAAGGACGAACAATTCGCGCTGAACTAAGCTGATTCAGCCAGAATCCAGTCGTTTCTGCCGTATTGGCTGGCAGCCGAAACAGCCAAAAAAATCAAAAAAGGCACAACTCATTTGGCTGTGAATAAAAGATAAAAGCGGTTGCACATCGTTTGATTATGAATAAGAAGAAATTACTAAGATGAAGATAAGTGAGAAGGAGATGAAGAAAAGTTTAAAGGGTTGAAAATGAATCATTGCCGCTGTCGGACTCTGAAAATATCAAAATCATGTGAAGGCAAAGGGAAACAAGTATGACTGTGTTGAGAGAGTACTGTTGAGATAATTTAACACTAACAGGTTGGCTTTGTTGATTGTTCATGGGCTTTGGCCATACATTTTGCTTTTAACGTGCCATTGTAAAATTATTTTAATAGTAAAAATACTACTAACAGGCAATAGTAATTTTTAAGAATATTTAAATAGTAAAAATATATAAAAAATATAAATAAAAATATTTTTAATAATTTATTAATCGCCATTCTCCGGTGTATTTGTATTTTACTTTTTCTTAAATTGCTGAATCTCACACTGGTACTCGCACCTGAATCCGAAAACGCACCATGCTTCATAGATTATAGCTGTATATTGTGGTCAACTTGGTTGCAGCTGGAATAAGAATTATGTCAGTGTTTCGGGTTCAATAAATTGGTTTTCTTTTTCTTTCTTTATTTTTTGGTAGCTAGTGGTTGCCAGGTAAGGTGGGCTTTTGGTTTTTCAGGTTTGACTGTGATGCAGTTGGAGTTGGAATTGATTATTATAGAGGGTGGTAATTTGTGGTGGTTTGTTTTGGAAAATTGAGCCAGAGCATTTGTTCTGATAACAAAACTGATTTAGAACAAGAAGCAAATGCTGATAGCAAAACTGATTAAGAACAACAAGCTCTGATACCTAAATTAACGAAGAACAAAACCAAAATGGATGCATCAACGAAATTGAAGAACAGAGAAATAAAAATAACTAAGGAATCAACACCTAAGGTTGCTTGGAGTTAACAGCAAGCCATTAAAAAAAGTTGGAAAAGTTCCAACTGAAATTTTATTCATCATAAATTTGTGTCCATACGTATACAACAGCATGCTTATATAGACTACTTGGACTAAAGCCTAATTCTAATTTTTGGAAATCTCAATTATTGAACTACAAAAATACCCTTGAATCTAGGAATTTAAATGTAATACTAATAACCTAATTAACAAATAAGACTTAAAATCAAATCAAATTGACCAATAAAAATACAATGACTTCTAAAATTAAATAAAGCTAAATTAAAATAAAATTTACTCTCTTCTTCTTGCATCACATTAAGATACAGGATTCAAGAGAAGCAAGGTGCTCTGTTCTCCAAGATTGTACAAATTTTTTTCACATGAGTTGAACCTTCGCCTATCTCAGATTCTCACTTGTAACTTTGATTTGTTAACTTCCTTCATAATTAGATCCAGGGTCTGGTCTCCCAATTTGCTAGGTGGCTACGTTTTCTTCATTATATTCTTTATTAAGTCTAACATCATAATTAATGAGGCAAAAGACAAACCTTGGTAACAAACGAAAGCATAGGATCCAAAGCTAGCTCGGTGACTGACATAATAAACTCCTCACAGGTGGCTTTTAGGCTTTTTTCAAGCTCCTGCAAGTGAATGAATGCTACCACATATTACAGCGTTATTCAAAGTAAGGGTAATAGAAATACACACAAAAAATTCCGACAAATATCATAGTATCAACAAAACTTGAAAAGAATGGCCAACCAACTACCAAAAGTAAAGTTATTCTCCAAAAACATTAGTTGGAGCATTAGAGATCATAATTGGAAAAAGGAATGAAGCAATAAACTTGGTCTACGTAAAATTAAAATTTGGGTTCATAGATATTTTCATAAGTTAGACTAGGTGATTGCACAGTCAATATCTGCAGCAAATAAGAAATAGTCACCAATAAATACAAGAGCTTTCAGTAACTAAAGCTTTCGTAGAAAGCATAAGCAGTATCACCATTAACTTTCTAAGAGCATCAACATCCGAAATTGTAAATGCTATATCTAAGCTTCATTTAGCATTTTTCTTTCAAAAACCTCCCACATTCGGAATTGTAAACACCAATTATTACAAAAAAAATTTGTAATAGTGCTACAGTGCACTGTAGCACAATTCTAAAAAAAATAATATTTTATTGTGATAGTGATTGGGAGAAAGAAAGAATAAATTATGATGATTGAGAGAAATATTATTTTATTGTGTAAATATATTATTTTAATAAGTAGAATAGGAAAATAAAAGTTTGAGATACTGAAAGTATTATATAATGAAATGGTATGATTAATAAATTAACTTTTTAAAATGGTGAAATAAAATAGAGTAACATTTCTTAATGCTAATACTCTAATAGCATATTAAAAGCTAAAAGGCATGGCAAAAATATATCAGTAAAATTTGTATATACAACTTAATTTACAATATGGCTTAAATGCTCCTGGCAGTGAATTAAAGCAAAAAAAAAATCTGATTTTTCCAGACTTTCGATCGATCGACCCTGTTTTTCAATAAATTAAAATTGCGATTAAAATTTTGGTTTGAGTCTGCCTAACTCGATTGATGTTCGATCGATTCTCGATCGATCGAAACTTAAAAATTTTCAGTTTCTTTGTTTTTGACCAAAACTTTTTTCCATGCATCATTTCTGTTTAGGATTCACATGCATTGCATTGTTTTTATATCCATCTTGCAGTTTTGCAGTCATATCTCTCATTGTTTTCACACATAACATGCATACACTTTGCTACATTGGGTACTCAACTTGATTTAAAAATTGATTGATTAATTTTTGAGTTTTGTACATTCTAGTATATGCTATTTCTTATGTGTGAATTGTAGAAAATATTTTTCTTAAGAGATATAATGGATAATCAATCTAACAATATTTTCTCTACTCATGCAACTATTTATAGGTCACATAGTGCCATATTTGCATTTTATTGAAAGAGATAATATTTTTCTCTTCATGTATATCCTCAACTTAGTTTTTTTTTAAACTTGATTTGTGTCTTTTTATTTATCCCCACCCTCATTTATTTTTCCCCAAAACTATTTTTCCTAAAACTTGTTTTGTTTTTCCTATTTTTATAGGGGGAGAAAATTTTTTTTAACCTTTGTGGTTCTTAGGAGGAGTTGTCTCTATTTTCTCTTACTCTGTTGCGTATATTTTCTGTCTACCTTCTGATTAGGTAGTCTTTGTCAATACGTGACAAAAAGGGAGAGACATAGATGACCTGATTGTTTTGTTTAGGGGGAGAATATAAAAACTTTTTGATGTATCTAACTTAGGGGGAGAGTTAGAATTTTTTTGATATATATGTTTCTTGATTCATTGCTCATTGATTCATATTTATGAGTTATTCATGATATATGTCTTTGTTTGTGTTTTGTGAAGTCAAGAATTTATTTGTTGATTTACTGTTTTTCTGTCACACATACGTTTATGCGTTTTGTTTGAGTGTTTCAGGAATATACAGGTTGATTCAATTGAGCTGGTGTCTACACTTGCAACTGATGGATAGTAGTTAGGATTTAATTTGTGTTATGAGCATTATTTTTGTAAAAGGCCTTTACTTTGTAAACTTTGAGCTTGTAGTGTTTGTGTTTTGTCACGAATTGCCAAAGGGGGAGTTTGTTAGTTTAAAGATTTAGGATTTTATGTATTTAGAACTTAATGTGTAATGTTGGAAACATGATCAAAACAATATGTTTAGGAGCTTGCTCAAAGTTGGTCTTTTATTAAAGTTGGAATCAGTGGCTGCAGAAGTATTAGTGACTTTCGGCCTGGTTCGATCGATCAGAAATTAGACTCGATCGATCGAAAGTCACTTATCAGCAAAATCACAAAGTAAAAAGCATAACTTATTCGTTTGAAGCCCAAATCGCGAGCCTTTTTTCCAGTATTTAAAGGACATCATAAGCTAACCCTAGGGAGGGTTTTTAGAGCTTTTTAGAGAGATTAGAGTCCTCTTGTGCCTCTTTGGTATTTTAGGTTTTGTACCCAAACCTCTCGAAGGTTGTTGCTCATATTGCTGTTTTGTGTAAATCTCTTGTGAGATCTTTAAGGAGCTTTCCTTTACACAAACTTAGGGTTTTCAAGGTTGAGATATTATCAAAACCTTGATGATCATTCAGTTGCAGATTCAAGAACTTAAAGAATAACAAGCGTGGGTGCTTGTACTTGATTGAAGAGTCCAAGAAAGAAGGAGTCCTTGGATTCGGAGTTTGCACGTGGTCGTGTCAGTAAGTTCTACTGGTGGGTAGCATTAGGAAGTCAAGCGGGGAGCTTGTAAGTCCTTTTGTATGAACTTCGATTCTTTCAAGATAGTGGATTCAGGTTTGCCTTGAAGATAGGCGGGTAAAATCCTCCTCAGGTTTTTACCGTGTGGTTTCCTGAGTGATTATATCATTGTGTTCTTTATATTTCTACTGCTTTGCATGATATGATATATTTGTGTTAACCTAGATTTGTTTAATTTTGACTAAGTAATAACTTGACTAATTAACTAGGTTAATTTAATTATGTTTTAAGGGGTCTAAATTTCTATCAACGTCATGTACCTTCTTTAGCTTTTTGTGAGTGGCGATAGCTGAGGTTACACTGTTCAGGGGTCTTCTCTACATAAATGCGGCCAGAAAAGTTGCTGCAATGCATTTAATACATTGGTAGCAGCTTTTCCTTTAGATATTTTTTCGTTCTTATCGTCTCTAAACATACCCAGAACTTATCTTTATCATTGGGGTTGCTAGGAAGATCTTTCGAACCTTCCACACGTTTGATTGATCAAGACTATTCGTATCCGAGAAGTAGACCTCTTCGGACCACTGGTGACCTCTTCAGATTGTACTTCTCCTTCATTTCTAGATATCTTTCTTCCAGATGGACTCCATCTCAACCAGTTCCTTTTCTTCGGACACACAGTAATCTTCAAATAGGGCTCTAGGCCCACTACGTAAGGCTGGGCTTCCCCCCCCCCCCCCCCCCATAGGGAATNAAAAAAAAAAAGAATTACATTAAAGTGGAAGATAAACAGAGATTTTCTAATTGCAAAAAACATGCTCAAATAATAAACCTAGATGGTGTAAGAAATATTAGCAGAACTCTACGATTAATATATATATATATATATTAAGAGTCTTTTGACTAAATATTGCTAAATCTGAAATTTATTTGTATTTTAGGCATTGTTACAACTTATTTAGGGTGTGGGGTTAGGATTTGTAGCCCAAGTCCAAGACAATAAATTTGTAGAGCGTGTGTGATAGAGCTAGGTTGATTATGGAATTAACAACGATTGATTACAACCTCCAAGTATAAACCAGCATAAAGATATACGTAAAGACGAAATGAATTGAAGTCCAAAGATGTTTATGATAAATTGAATAATGATTACAGTTCTTAGAGCTACAATAAAGTCTTTCTTTCTTTTCTATCGTCTTTTTTCTCCCTCTTTATCAGAAGCCTTTCTTCTTTATATAGCATCCTTCCCCATCGTCCACTTGTTCTTCATCTGTGTACCTACTTGAGTATATGTCACGTCTGTTAGGTTTTAAAGATTTAGGATTTTATGTATTTAGAACTTTAATGTGTAATGTTGGCAAACTATGATCAAAACAATATGTTTAGGCTTGCTCAAAGTTGGGTCTTTTATGTAAAGTTGGAATCAAGTGGCTGCAGAAGTATTAGTGACTTTCGGCCTGGTTCGATCGATCAGAAATTAGACTCGATCGATCGAAAGTCACTTATCAGCAAAATCAACAAAAGTAAAAAGGCATAACTTATTCGTTTGAAGCCCAAATCGCGAGCCGTTTTTTCCAGTATTTAAAGGACATCATAAGCTAACCCTAGGGAGGGTTTTTAGAGCTTTTTAGAGAGATTAGAGTACCTCTTGTGCCTCTTTGGTATTTTAGGTTTTGTACTCAAACCTCTCTAAGGTTGTTGCTCATATTGCTGTTTTGTGTAAATCTCTTTGAGATCTTTAAGGAGTTTCCTTTACACAAATTAGGGTTTTCAAGGTGAGATATTATCAAAACCTTGATGATCATTCAGTTGCAGATTCAAGAACTTAAAGAATAACAAGCGTGGGTGCTTGTACTTGATTGAAGAGTCCAAGAAAGAAGGAGTCCGTGGATTCGGAGTTGCACGTGTCGTGTCAGTAAGTTCTACTGGTGGGTAGCATTAGGAAGTCAAGCGGGAGCTTGTAAGTCTTTTGTATGAATTCGATTCTTTCAAGATAGTGGATTCAGGTTTGCCTTGAGATAGGGGGTAAAATCCTCCCCAGGTTTTTACCGTGTGGTTTCCTGGGTGATATATCATTGTTTCTTTATATTTCTCTGCTTTGCATGATATGAAATATTTGTTTAACCTAGATTTGTTTAATTTTGACTAAGTAATACTTGGCTAATTAACTAGGTTAATTAATTTGTTTTAAGGGGTCTAAATTTCTATCAAGTGATATCAGAGCGGGTAGCTCTTCTGTTGTAGATCTTTTGATCTAAGAGCTGATCCTTGACCCCTGTTATCATGGATAATTTGATGTGTCTTTCTGCTCATGTTTGTGATGATTTGAATAAAAATGACACTGTTGTTTCCGTTGATTTTTTTGATGCTTTTGAAACTCTTCGTAAGGAATTATCTAAATCTTTGAAAATTTCTAAGAAATTCAAGGAAGAGTTAAAATTGGCTAATCTTAAAAAAGAGGAATTGATTGTTAGATTAGATAAATATAATAAAAAGAATGAATTTTTGAAAATCAAATTTCCTCTCAATATGAGAAGATGAAAAGCTTGGAACAAGAGTTGGTTGAATTTAAAGCTAAAATTGAAAATTTGACTAGTACCAAGCATGCTGTTGATAACAAAAGTGTTTCTGTTTCTCTTAAACCTAAAACTGAGAAAGTTTATATCCCTCATTTTAAGAGGAATAATAATGAAAATGCTTATTTTGCTAGGTTAGACAAAGGTAAAAGTTCTGATATAGACGCTGAAGTTTCTACACCTAAATCTAAACCTACTGTTAGAGAGCATAATAAATCTGTTTTTGTGTCTACATGTCACCTTTGTGGTGTTGTTGATCATATTAGACCAAATTGTTCTTTGTTGAGGCAAAAACCTAAATCTGAGACTAGATTGATTGTCAGGAATACTGATGTTCCAATTTGTTCTTGTTTGTCACTTTTGTGGTGTCTATGGTCACATTCATCCTAATTGTCATAAGTTGAAATTTAAGCATTTTGTATTTCAATCTAGGATATGTGATGATATTTCTCCTGCTATAAGTCAAATAAATTATTTCATATGCTTTTGAAAAATTTGAGCTTGTTGGCTTGTGAAAGGAATTTGCAAGATTTTAGTCTCTCTCAGAAGATTGGTGTAATTCCTCCAATACACTCTGCTTCACATGGATTTTCACCTACAAAACGAAGACTCGTGCTAGATGGGTGAGAAAAGATTCTTTAAGGTGAGTGTTGCTGACTTGTCCCTAATTTAATTCTTTCAATTAATTGTGGACATATTTTGTTTTTGTTTTTGGTTGTTTTGTTTTTTAGGTTTTTTTATTAAAAAAAAAATCCAAAAACATTGAAAATTTTCAAAAGACAAAAATATTTTATTTTGTGTCTAGTTTTTCATTTTGAGGATTACATGAGTTATGATATCTCTCTCTTGATTTAGAACATGCTTGACATTGTAGAGAAACTTGAATAGTTTATGCTAAGCTATTTCTGATTTTGTGTGAGTATGTACTAGTCTGTACATGTACTCATGGGTTAATTAAGAAATTGATATTTCTTGTTTGTGTACCCTTTATAGCTTAGTTAAACACTGTCATGCATTACATTTGCATTATTCATTTAGCATAATATGTGCTTTTTTGTTTTTGATCATATAGCTTTTAAAACCAAAAATATTTTTGTGATTTGTATTTCACATCTTGGGTTTATAATCAAGGATTGGCCATATTATCTTTACATAACAAGTTTATGTACCTTGTTTAGTTTTGATGAGCTTATTCATTGCACTTTACTAGTTGAAACTTTGTACTGCATGTTGTGTGGGAAGATGTTTATGGTGTTTATCACTTTGTCTTGATCTTGAAGTTACATGTTATTTGACTGTTGGACTTGATCCTTTTGAGAAAGGCATAAATAACCATCTCACCACTGTTCACTAGCCAATCATGAACACCTTAGTACATATCGTAAGATTTTGTGCTCGAGAAAGTGTAGCACATGCACAAAGAATATAAGGTGTAGCCTCAATTTAATTGCTTAATGCTTCAAGAAACTTACATGATTGCAAGCTTATGTTCTAGGAGATGTGGGAGTTATATGATATAACTCTTTAGGTGATAGTCTCTTTTGAATTCTATATGATGGATTTTGTAGACTTTGTAATTGATTACTATTCACATACCACCTCACATGTATTTCAAGCTTTTGCTAGTTGCACACACTACACAAGTTACTCTTTACTAAACTTGGTACATTATATTGTGTGTGATTTTGTTGTGGCCATCCAAGATTAAAAGTTCCTTGATTTTAATGCAAAATGTGTATAATGTTTATGCTTTGAGGACAAATTGATTGAAAATCTTGATTTTGGAAGATTTGGGTTAAATTCAAGTGTTTTTGAAAAACTTTTCATCTCATACTCATGCATTTTTTATAAAACAATATGCTTTGAGGAGTCCCCCCCCCCCCCCCCACATAGGGAATTAAGGAGAGAGATTGAATTTCGGCAACAGTATTGTCGAAATTCAAACAAAAGTATGAGAGAGAAAGAGAAAAAGTTAGGAGAGAGAAAATGTTGAATTACGGCAATGCCATTGTCGTAATTCGTGCTGCCTAAATATGCTGACCGAATGTGAGAACTGCTCAGATTGTGAGGGTGCCCAAAAGAAACTAATTGTGGCAATGACATTGCCGAAATAGGGGGAAAAAATTTTGTGGCAATGCCATTGCCGAAAATGGGAGGGGGAAAAAAAAGGGTGAATGCCGAAATCTGGGTAGGAATTAAAAAAAAATAGTGTTACGTACACAATTTTTTTACAACATTTTCACAACAAATCACAGATAACTAATTATTATTAGTACAAATTTAAATTTAATATTGAGATTACTATTTTAATCCAACAATAACAATAAGTAACAACCTGATACTTAGAATTTATTGTAAAAATGTTGTAAAAATTGTGTGCACTTATCATTTCTCAATAATAATAAAAAAAGGTGTAATGGATTTGTAGTAATGGAATTGCCGAAATAGGGAAAAAAATTTATGGCAATTGTGGCAATTGCCGAAAATGGAAGGAAAAAAAATATTGTAATTATTTTGTGGCAATGACATTGCCGAAATAAGGAAGAAAAAAAAATTGCTGCATTTTCCACCTATAAATGTTGTCTTCTGTTGAACACAATAGTTTCCTTACTATATTTTAAATTGATAATTACCCAAGTTTCGAGCTTAAAAATTCGTGTCTGCAGGAATTTGTTCTCCTCCATATGTGTTGGAGGCTGATTCCAATGTCATATTCGTTTAATGCATTTTTGAGGAATATATTCTCATCCAAATCTGTTGGGACAGCAAATTCAAATTTCACATTTATTTAATGTAGTTTTCAAAAAGAAGAATAAAGTTCTCGCCATTCTAGCTAGCCTTGCACTTAAGTTGTAAATCTCCAGCCAATAAGACAGAGGAAGTCCCATTTTCGGCAATGGCATTGCCACAATTGCCAAAAAAAAATTTCCCCCTATTTCGGCAATCTCATTGCCACAAACCCATTGAAACAATTATTTTTTTTCCTCCCATTTTCGGTAATGGTATTGCCACAATTGCTAGAAATTTTTTTTCCTATCTCGGCAATTCCATTGCCACAAATCTATTACACTTTTTTTTTATTGAGAAATGATAAGTGCACACAATTTTTACAACAAATTCTAAGTGTCAGGTTGTTATTTATTGTTATTGTTGGATTAAAATAGTAATTTCAATGTTAAATTTAAATTTGAACTAATAATAACTAGTTACCTGTGATTTGTTGTGAAAATGTTGTAAAAATATTGCGTACGTAACACTATTTTTTTTAATTCCTCCCCAGATTTTGGCATTCACCCTTTTTTTCCCCTCCCATTTTCAGCAATGGCATTGCCACAATTGCCACATATTTTTTTCCCCTATTTCGGCAATGTCATTGCCACAATTAGTTTCTTTTGGGCACCCCCACAGTCCAAGCACTTCTCACATTCGGTCAACATATTTGGGCAACACGAATTACAGCAATGCCATTGCCGTAATTCAACATTTTCTCTCTCCCGACTTTTTCTCTTTCTCTCTCATACTTTTGTTGGAATTTCAGCAATACTGTTGCCGAAATTCAATCTCTCTCCTCAATTCCCTAAATAAGTTGTAACAGTGCCTAAAATGCAAATAAATTTTAGATTTAGCAATATTTAGCCAAAAGACTCTATATATTAATGCACCACATTTCAGAAAATAATCCTACAATGCTTTTAATACTGTGTACATGAAAAATAATTGGGTTTTTAATACTGTGTACATGCGTTTTAGACAAATCTTAACGATACTATTTCTTTTGAATTTTACTATGTCTTTTTTTTAATTAAACACAATATGATAAAGCTAATATGTTCCAATGAAGGCATCCCGTAGCTATTTGAAATTCATAACCTGAAATGTTAATAGACATCTTCTCTGAGGTAAGAACAATTGGCCAAGTTTATCAAGTTTGCCACCAACTTTGACCATGTTCCGGCAATACAACTGACTCATTTACTTACAATTCATATACGCACTATTTTGACTTTCTATGGGAATTAAAAACAATGACAATTGAGTGATTTGTATATGGACACATCAATAAATGTCTATAGTGGACATGTGTGGAATTAATGGCACATTACTATTTGACAATTTAGTCTTTGATGGAAATTTATATAAGTGGGGGTGTATTAAATTTGATCATTTTGCTGAAGTAAGGTTTGTTTAAAATGTATTTTATTTATTTATATTATTGTAAATAAGTTTTTGTACATGATGATTCTAACCTATAAAACTTCACTTTACTTTTTTTTTTTTTTTTGGTCATATTCTTTTCAGTTTGTAACTAACTAGACATCACTTTTAGGAATTAAGGATTTAGCAACTTGTATGAAGGTTGCACCCCAAAATTTAAAAGAATTAAAATATGATACAATCTCAACATGGGAAGCAAAATAGGAAATCTAATGTTGTGTTAGCATTGTTGGGAAATTTAGACAACGGTTGATATAATTAACAAGTTTTAAATCCAAGTTGTTAATTAGATTTATTATGAATAAAACTTGTTAAAACAAACAAACATCAATATCATGTCAAAATCATGCAACGGAAAAATAAATAAGACAAGATATAATAACCTAGGAAAACCAATGAAACAAATTAGTTTCTCAGTAAAAAAACCTGGGGGGAAACCTTCGCTAAAAGCAATCCACTATAGTAAATAGAAGTTTCAAATATAGTACAAAACTTCTGTCCCTAAACTCTACAATCCCCGTAGATGAACTCACAGCAGAAACCTTCTACCGCTTCAGAACCTCTGAACTCTTCAATATATGAACGCCACCCTTTGATGATGTACAAATCCCATTACGTGACTAACCAATTGCGCAGATCCTAGTACGCGATTTTAATCACCAACTAGAAGAAGATGTTGGCTGCAAAGTTCTTCACTTCATCAACAATGAAGATCAATAAGCACTTGGTTACAAAACCCTAACGCGCAAAAGACGCAATAGCTTCTTTCAGAGAGAATAAGGCATCGGTCACCTTTTGCATTCATTCTCCTTGTATTCTCTTATGTGACGGCCTCTAAAATAAGTTTTATATAGGTCTAGGGTTGTGAGAAAATAAACCCTACACAAATACATAAGCCTGGCCCAAAAATCAGATTTGAAAATTTCGATTTCCGTAATCTCGATAGATAGCAGGTGTTGAGTAGGTGTCGAGCTTTAAATTTCGACAAATACAGCTATTGAGGAGGTGTCAAACAGGTGTCAAGGGGACAAAAACTTTCTCGATCGATCCACCAACTGTCAAAAAGGTGTCGAGATTGCGATAACAATCAACTGAAGAGCTCGATAAATAGCCTAGCTGTCGAGAGCTGTCGAGAGCTGTCGAGCTATTTGTTTGCAGGTGTCGAGCTATCTATCCAGCTTTAATGAACAGCTTTTCTTCACTTGTTTCTTGGTCCAATCTTCATGGCTTTAATACTAGACTTGAACAACATGTTTCTTGAAATATTAAACACATCCTAGATCTCCCCAATTACAAGTAAAGTGCGTTTTGTCAAAAGATTAGCCAACTACATAAAATATTAACATATGTTCCTAACATAATCCACATATGCATGTCCCTCCATTATTGGGTTACAAATATCATATCTAAAATAAATAAATAAAAACCCAAAATAATATAATGATATATTTGTAGAGATAGAAAGTTGGAAAACAATTTTTGAAACAGTTCAATTTTTTAGGAGAAAACTATTTTCAATAAATTTTAGAAAATAAATTATGAATTGTATCATATTACAAAATAATTATATATTCTCACGCATCGCGTGGGTCTGCAACTAGTATATTATAAAAGTTGAATCATCAAATTAGTGGTTGCATGCAATGATAATATGCGTTCATTCTCAAAACATACTACAATGACACATGGCAAAAAGAAGAAGGAAGCACACAATAATATCAATTTTTTTTCCTTTGTGAAAAAGGTACTACCACTATTACTACTACTACTACTAATTATTATTATTATTATTATTCAATCTAATTTTTCATTAATCTCAAGATGGCAACACATTGGTTTCTGGGTTGTGTATATGGGTCATGGGTCACAAAAATTGAGTTGATTTCAAGTGTTAATTGGGATGATTTGTGGGTCCTTTTTGTGGTGTTTGGTTTGATTTTGGCTTGTGGGCAAGACGATGGTGGTTAAGTTGTGGTCATGGTGGTGATTGAGATGTTATTTTTTTGTTGGTTTGATTTAGGCTGGGGTTTGTAGTGGTGGCGAGTGGGTGAGTTTTAGTCTGTGTGGTGGTTGGTGGGTGGGTGGGTTTCAATTTATAGTGGTGGATGTGGGTGGGCTGCGATTTGTGGTGGTGGTGGGTGTGTACCTTCTTTGATGAGAGAGAGAGAGAGAGAGAGAGAGAGAGAGAATTAATAGTGTTTGACTGTGATATGAAAAATAAGAATTGAGATGTTGGGTAAGTTGTAAAATAGTGAGTTAAAATAGATAAATTAGCTTTTTTAGGTGCTAAAAGTTACTAAATATTTTAGGACAACCAATGTGAATGCTTTAAGTTGAAGAGTAAGAAGAATGAGATTTTAAGATAAAAGTGAGGGTAATTTAGATTAAACTATAGTATAATTTTTATCTTGTAAAAAAAAAAAAAAAAAAAAAAGAAGAAGATAAAAGTGAGGGTAATTTAGGGAGACAATGTAAAATCATAAAAGCAATATTTAAAGATATCTCATTTTCTTACTTTCTTCCATAATTGCGGCTCCTGCGTTTTGGTATTGTGACTCCCTGGTCTCTTTGACACAACACGCTTATTTCCTCCATGTTAGAGCATTCAAGTCAGCTCGGGCAAAAATTCATGTCTATTTTAGCATAAGAAATTACTTTTTCTACTTTACATACTTAATTTTCAAAATATTCCCTATCAGATTATTTATTTTACGTTATTTTTCATTAAATTTTCAATTTTTCTTTATTTTTTAAATTGTTTCTCTTTCTTTGTACATAATAACCACATCTATCATTTTCTTTCATTCTCAAAATATGTAAAGAAAGAATAAGTAACTAAATACAAAATGAATAATGTCACGATTATTGTAACAAAATTATAAATTTATACAATTATATACCTATAATAATGTGAGTATTTTTAAGTAAAACTGTGTAAATTTTAAACTTTTTTTCTATTACAAACGAACTGATGTGAATGCACTTTGCGAGTTTATTAACTTGCCAGGCGTACAAATCACGTTCTCACAGTGCCAACATGACTTTTGGTCGAATAAGCTAAGTGCTAATTAACCAATTGGGCACAGGTCAAACTTGCATCAGCAATGGGAAATTTGATTATGAGACATAGATGCAAATGATCAATGAAATGGCCACAAAATTCAGTGTGAATACTGAAATTTGAAAGTCATTACCAAATTCCCGTGGGTCCAGTCCAACTGCTCTTGTTGCATTCATGTCGTGTGTAATGTGTCCGACCATAGCTATTTGAGCCTTTTAATAAGGCAATCAAAATGACGGCTAGCTGTGCCTGTAAATTTGGGCCACGCAAAGTAAGCCAGTCAACTGTCAGCTGAGGGACGGAGCTGTTCATTAACTAGGGGGCAGTGGCCCCCCTAGATTTAATAAAAAAAAAAAAAATCATAATAGTATATATATTCTGAATTTTTTTAATATTTAGTTCCAAAATAATTACTCTTGGCCACCGTCTTCCCAACAATTTACAAATTGGCCCTTACAACCCAACCAAAATAAATTTTAAAAAAAATGAAAAATAAAGTCCATCACTCTAGTTGATGGCCTCTCCACATACAAACAAACAAATTCCCCCAAAAACAAGTAACAAATCCTTGAAGAGTAAGATATATATATACATATATATATATATATATAAAATAAAAAATAAAACCTCTTTGGCATCCTGTTCTGTGTTGTTCTTGAGGAATGAGGAGACAACTCAAAACAATTTACCAATAATATCTAGAAAGTCACTCACTCTATTTTGTTTAGAATGTTTATTTGAGAGAGATGAAGGATTTGTACTTAAGCTTCGTTTGGATTGCATCCATGTCCTAGCACGTTTGCGTTTTCCTTTTCTTTCCTTTTTTTACCAGAAGTGCGTTTTTGGCTTCTTTTGTGGGTCCCATGCACTGTTTACAGGACTCACAAACCTCTTTTTTCAACAAAATTTTCATTAAAAATGAGTCTCACGACACTATTCACACATTTAAAAATTATTTTGCTACAGTGTTTTCAATTTTCAACAAAATAAGCAGTATTCAAACGCATACTTAGACTGCTCCCGCTCACTCTTATCTCTTTATTGTGTGTGGTTATAAGCTATTGAGTATGTTACTAAGGAGACTACGTGTGTGGCTATTTATTTTTTTAGGGAATACAACTATTTGACTTGCTAAGATAGTGGGCTACGTGTGTGCAGGGGCGTAGCCAGGAATAATTACTTGGGGGGGGGTCGGGTTGTAGTAGAATATACTAAAATATAATTCAACCGATTTTCATGTGATTCAAACCATGAAAATGGAAAATTACGACGATAATTTTTCAGTCATTTGTATGGATACTCTATATTTCTAGGTTGATATAGACCTATTATAAGATAAGCAGGTCAAATTTCATCTTGTTCGTTGATAGGGAATTCATATATTTATTTACGTGATCCTGGATCATGGTCTATCCCTTTAGATTGAATTCTTGAACATTTGGAGGGACATTCATTAGACATTGAAGTATCAACATTTGTTTCTACAAATTACCTAAGTTTTGAATGACATATAACTTTTTCTTAAAAAATGCATTAATTGCTTGTCATTTGCTCATTATTTGGCACCTAATTTCAATCCTAAAAAAAAATCAATTCAAAAAATGAGGATAAACTAACTTGGAAGAGAGATATAATAAATTATCATATAAAATTCATTTTTACACAGTCTCATGGCCCTCACCCCAACTGGATCCACTCAAGAGACAAACAACACAAAAGCCAAAAAGGTTGAGTCACAGAGTAAGTGGGTCAAGAATAAAGAATCCAATAACAATAAACACAAAAAGATAAAGTCAAATAAATATAAATTGCTTTACTGGCAAAAAATATCACATACACATACTTAATGTTTCTATTATGCTATTTAGTATTTAGTTCAGTTCTGGAGAAAAAGAGAGAGAACTAAGATGAGAATGATTGAATGAGATACCTTGAGGAATTGAGGTGAGGTCTTTAGGATTTGAGGTTGAGCGATGAAGGCTAGGCCAGGTCAGTGGCTAGTGAAGCTACAGCATCACGGCGAGCCAGAGAGGCGTGACCGCATGACGTGAGGACTGGGAATTTAGGCAATATGAACTGAGGCCGTCAAGCAAAGGGTAGAGGTGTGACTGCATGAAGATTAGGAATTTAGGTAGAAGCGTGAGGTGATGACTGAAGAGTTTGTTTTGTTTGATTAGGATTAAGGATTTCAGATTTGGGGTTAGGCTAGGCTGGAAGTACCTTTAGTTTAGAGGAGAAGAATTTTGTATGATTAAGGATTTTGGGCTGGCCGGCTGGGCTGAATGTGGACAAATATTTTTGTTTTATTTGAAGTTGTATTGGACTGGTTGTTGACAATAATTTAGGAAGGGGGGGCAGATTTAATTCTTGGAGGGGCCCATGTCTTTTTTTTATATACTCTAAGGGGAAATTTAAAATTTGGGGGGGGGGGGGGGACATGGCCCCCCCAAGGAGCTAAGTAGCTCCGCCCCTGCGAGAGTGGCTATTAAAATTTAAGGAAATACTTTTAATATATAACTTGTTAAATTGGTTTAACTTGAAAGTTGAAATGTCTTAGGTTTTTTCTTCTTCTTTTTTGGAAAACCTTTGAGGTATGGGCTTTTCTTATCTTCTCTTTGTATACATTTTTTTTTTTTTTAATCTAGCTATAAGGTTTAAAATTGATGAAACATTTGAAAATTAATTAAATAATTAACGAAACGAAGTAATGGAAACATAAATTTTTATAAGATAGTCTTGCCCAAAGTTTTCAACATGGGATGGAACGGAATTTTCTGAACTCAATTTAAACAATTAAAAGTTAACGACTTAACGTGTAGACCCCTTTACTTTGCAAAATACTAACGTGTAGTACCCTCTGCTTTTTCTAGTTAGCATTTGGCAAGGTTAGCTTGATCTCAGTTAAACATTGACAATGGCAAACCAGAAGCACCTGTTCTCTTTCCTTTCATTCTCTTACTCACCCTCTCCCTCTCCCTCTGCCTCTGGGTCATAAGCCTTTAGAGCACCCACAGCAAATGTGGGATATGTGCCAAATGCTAAATATTTGGCACATATCCCACACCAAACCAAGTTTGACCCCATTTATCAGACGTTCTAAATGCCATATTTTTTGCAACATGTTACAGTACAATCACAAATTTGCAACGATACGGTAAGCCGTGACATATGAATTTATTAATTTTTTATTCCTCTTTCACTCTCATATCTCTTTCATCTTCTCCTTCAGCTATTCAGTATTCACCACCTCCATCTCCACTCTCCCATTCTCTTTCTTCTTCCCTCTTCCCTTTTGCTCTATTCTCTTCCCATTCATGAATATGAGCCACCACCGATTTCCTCTCTACCATCACTGATCAATATCCTTCACCGGGTTTTTTTCCCCTTTTGTTCGCTCTCTCCTTTCTGTTCTATCGGCGTGGGTCTGGTTGTAGGTCTGGGTTGTGGTTGTGATTTCTGATTGTGGGTCTGGTTGTGATTTTCGATTGTGATTGGCCTGGGTGTAGGTCTCTAGGTTGTGGGTCTGGGTTATGGGTCTCTCCTCTCTATTCTATATCCCGGTGAACTGACTGAGTCCTTTCGTCTCATCAGAGAGTAGGCTCTTTGAATCAATTCTTGGCGTCGATTCGCTGTTCTCAGAGTCGCCGAAATCCTCTCTACCATTGTCGATTCGCTGTTTAATCTCAGTAATGTAAGCCCAATTTTTTTACTTCTCAATTTGAAAAACTGATGCATGCTTCTATTTTTGCTCTAGATTTGTTGGGCATTTGTTTGAATGAATCTGAAAAAATTGTGGGTTTTGAAAGATTTTGTGATTTGTTTGGTTATCTGTCTTTTTTGCCATGCCTTTTTGTTTGTTTGTTTGCTTTATTTATAAATTGTTAGCTTTTTTTTTTTTTTTTTTTTTGGGTTTTGGATTTATGAAATGATGAACTCAATTTTATGGTACATAGTATTGTGATGGTATGGTACATATAAAAGTTGGGTTAGTGAAGGTTCTTCTCAGTCAAAATATGGACAACTAAACATATATTACAGTTAGGGTGCTTGAATGATTAGAGTGTATGTGTGCGTGTGTAATCTATGTTTCCTTTTGAAGCTTCTTGTGAGTTCAAAAGTTCCTTGATTGGTGTTGAAAAGTAAACACAATGGAGAAAATCAAGGTTTTGGCCATTTTAAAGATAGCTATACTTGAATTCGAAGAGTCTTCTACTTCTTTACTTGCAGATTTCAATAAATCTTCCTATTTGAGCCACATCTTTTGGCTTGGGCCTCTTCCTTTTAAGAATGGAGAATCTGTTTTGGCCCCTTTTTTAGCATCATTGAAAGATTCTTTATCAAATATCTCTCAAATTAGATTTTTACTACATTTTATTTCTCTTTTTTTTTTTTTTTTTTTGTATTTTATGTAAATCTTGATTTTGAAGCTGGAGGCATTTCCCATCATTAGAAATATGCAACTATAATAGCATAATTTATCTTGAAGTGCATTAACATTTCTCATGGTGGCAGAAACCCACTTGTTTGGCCATAAAATATTTGAGTGAGATTTATTGGAATTTGATCTAGGCTGAGCCCATTAAAAGCTTTCAGGCCTAGAGCTGAGGTTGGGCTCAACTAAGGTCATCATATATTTAGCCACACTAGAAGCAAAACAATGCATCTTTGATTTTTGTATGTATTTGGGCTCAACCAAGAGGAGGTTTGTTTAAGCTTGTGAGTTGTCCAAACTATTTTGGGGAGGATTATCCCAAGGGAAGAAAAGCTGTAATTCCCTTCTTGTATTGACAAAAAAACTTTTCTTGTTTTGTTTTGGTTTTTGGGGATTTGGATGTGTAATTGCAATTATTACTTTATAAACAAAGATTTGGATTTAGCTATTGATTTTGATATGACAATGATGAATTGCTTATCTTTTGATGTTTTACAATGATATTGATATTGATATTCGGATGATATTGATATTTGGATGTGCCTTCTTCTCTCTTTTTTTTTTTTTTGAAGGTGACGGGTTCTAAGTTTTTTTATTTTTTTTTAAAATGTTTAAGAATAAGAAAATTTGAAAATATGATTGTTTAGGAACAAATATTACCATTAGGAACAAATAATAAAGAAATAATAAAATAAGAATTAAAAAAATAATATTTAAATGAAGTGGTAAAAATATAGAATATCTGATAAATGAGATATTATAAAATAATGTGGTAAAATAATAAAGTAAATTTTTAGTGCGGTAAAATGACGTAATTTTTGCAACTTCTACTACAGATGCTCTTAATGTCGCAAAGGAGGTCAAACCAGTAGGCGTGGTTCTTGATTTGGGAAGGGTGGCAGAGAGCTACATGTCCATGGCTCGCTCTAACTTTTATGCAGTGAATCATAACTATCGCCCTAGACTCACTCTCTTCGGAAAGGATTCTGGGGATGATGTCATTACTGCAGCGTCTACAGGTAGCTTATGAAATGCCATGTGTTTTTGTTTTTTAAAAAAAATTCTTGCCGACGCAATATATATAATTCAAGTTATTTTAAGAACACAAACTATTTTACAGATTCTTTGTTACAACTCTAACTTGGCAAACTGCAAATAATTATCTATCGCTTATATATAAACTTCTCATTTTTTCTTTATCACTCACACTATCACATTATTGTTGTAGTAAGAAGTTGTGAGTTAATTTGTGGTACTAAATTTTTTCTATATAATTCATCCAAAAAGTCAGGAAAGTTTTACATTACATAGCATATTAGGATAGTGTGGCCTTCAAGGCTGAAACTGTTGCATGGTAATAACATTTCTTTTTCTTTTTTCTTTTTTCTTGAATTAAGCATGGTAATAACATTTCTAATGTTAGTATCTTGTCAAGAGAAACGTATTTTTTTTCTATTAAGCCAGCTTTATGCATTTTGAGGTTCAATATTGCAACAATGAACTTTTTTATATATTTAAATATTAATTTTTTTTTACTAAAAATATATGTTTCATGTGCCTTACTCCTGTTTTTCTAGATGCAAAATTGCTAATTAAATTTTTGTATTCAAGTTTATCTAAAGAACCTTTGGAAGACTCGATTTTATATATATTTTTTACATATATATCCAAGATATATTTTCAAGTAGGCATTTATATACCTAGATCTGCATCACATAATATTATACTATATCAAACTATTGATTCAAAATCATATAATGTACATTCTCAAAATCATTATTACATAATATAATATGTCATATATGAGTAATGTAGGGGCACGGTTTACAGCCCAAGCCCAATATGTATGCGATTGTGGGTTAATGAGCCCAATACAATAAACTTGTAGATAGTGGGTCAAAGAACTGGGTCTTAGTGAATCTAACAATAGCTAGGATGGATTTGAAGGACAATCATGCAACAACAAAGCACGTAAGATTGGATGAATGCATTGTTCGAGGAGGCAAATATTTGCATAGATCAATGGAACTGATTACAAGTGTAATTCTGTTTTGCTACAGTGTTCTTTCTTTATTTTTTCCAACCCCCTTCTCCTTCAGGGGTCTCTCACATCAATATTTCACCATACTCTTCAATCCTAATGATCAAGTTTTGAATATGAATTTCACCAAGTCCAGTGGTATTGGGACCATCTATTAAGTTTGATCAAGTTTGACCAACTTTGATGGGCATTTCACTAAATCTAATCGTTTGATTGTGATCATAATTTACTAGAATTAACCTTTCATTATACTCTTCAAATCTAACGCTTAGATTTCAAATCTAAGTATGGCGTATGATGGACATGTGTTGTGTACTTGTATGGTTATGTTTACTCAATTTGACTATCTAATTGGTCTAAAATTTCACCAACATCAGTATGTCACCATACTCTTCAATCCTATTGATCAAGATTTGAATATGAATTTCATCAAGTCCAATGGTCTTAAGACCATTTTTTTAATGGTCGTGTTAGCATTTAGTATGCAAACAATGCACTTCATTTGTCATGTAAGCAATTTTCATCAGTGAGATGACAGTAAGGATCAAAATGGAACGCATTTTTCATAGGGACCAAAAACAAAAGGAATCAATATCGTACCGGAGACTGTTTTGGTTTTGTCAAATAAATGAAATATTTCGGTACCGATTAATACCGGTGTACAATTTTGAGATTACCGCTAATTTTATATATATATATATATATATAAATATATAACTATTTATTTACTTATTTATAAGTTCATTAGTCAAAATCCATATAATTTATTAAAAATATTTATAAGGTGACGGGTTCTAAGTTTTTTTATTTTTTTTTAAAATGTTTAAGAATAAGAAAATTTGAAAATATGATTGTTTAGGAACAAATATTACCATTAGGAACAAATAATAAAGAAATAATAAAATAAGAATTAAAAAAATAATATTTAAATGAAGTGGTAAAAATATAGAATATCTGATAAATGAGATATTATAAAATAATGTGGTAAAATAATAAAGTAAATTTTTAGTGCGGTAAAATGACGTAATTTTTGCAACTTCTACTACAGATGCTCTTAATGTCGCAAAGGAGGTCAAACCAGTAGGCGTGGTTCTTGATTTGGGAAGGGTGGCAGAGAGCTACATGTCCATGGCTCGCTCTAACTTTTATGCAGTGAATCATAACTATCGCCCTAGACTCACTCTCTTCGGAAAGGATTCTGGGGATGATGTCATTACTGCAGCGTCTACAGGTAGCTTATGAAATGCCATGTGTTTTTGTTTTTTAAAAAAAATTCTTGCCGACGCAATATATATAATTCAAGTTATTTTAAGAACACAAACTATTTTACAGATTCTTTGTTACAACTCTAACTTGGCAAACTGCAAATAATTATCTATCGCTTATATATAAACTTCTCATTTTTTCTTTATCACTCACACTATCACATTATTGTTGTAGTAAGAAGTTGTGAGTTAATTTGTGGTACTAAATTTTTTCTATATAATTCATCCAAAAAGTCAGGAAAGTTTTACATTACATAGCATATTAGGATAGTGTGGCCTTCAAGGCTGAAACTGTTGCATGGTAATAACATTTCTTTTTCTTTTTTCTTTTTTCTTGAATTAAGCATGGTAATAACATTTCTAATGTTAGTATCTTGTCAAGAGAAACGTATTTTTTTTCTATTAAGCCAGCTTTATGCATTTTGAGGTTCAATATTGCAACAATGAACTTTTTTATATATTTAAATATTAATTTTTTTTTACTAAAAATATATGTTTCATGTGCCTTACTCCTGTTTTTCTAGATGCAAAATTGCTAATTAAATTTTTGTATTCAAGTTTATCTAAAGAACCTTTGGAAGACTCGATTTTATATATATTTTTTACATATATATCCAAGATATATTTTCAAGTAGGCATTTATATACCTAGATCTGCATCACATAATATTATACTATATCAAACTATTGATTCAAAATCATATAATGTACATTCTCAAAATCATTATTACATAATATAATATGTCATATATGAGTAATGTAGGGGCACGGTTTACAGCCCAAGCCCAATATGTATGCGATTGTGGGTTAATGAGCCCAATACAATAAACTTGTAGATAGTGGGTCAAAGAACTGGGTCTTAGTGAATCTAACAATAGCTAGGATGGATTTGAAGGACAATCATGCAACAACAAAGCACGTAAGATTGGATGAATGCATTGTTCGAGGAGGCAAATATTTGCATAGATCAATGGAACTGATTACAAGTGTAATTCTGTTTTGCTACAGTGTTCTTTCTTTATTTTTTCCAACCCCCTTCTCCTTCAGGGGTCTCTCACATCAATATTTCACCATACTCTTCAATCCTAATGATCAAGTTTTGAATATGAATTTCACCAAGTCCAGTGGTATTGGGACCATCTATTAAGTTTGATCAAGTTTGACCAACTTTGATGGGCATTTCACTAAATCTAATCGTTTGATTGTGATCATAATTTACTAGAATTAACCTTTCATTATACTCTTCAAATCTAACGCTTAGATTTCAAATCTAAGTATGGCGTATGATGGACATGTGTTGTGTACTTGTATGGTTATGTTTACTCAATTTGACTATCTAATTGGTCTAAAATTTCACCAACATCAGTATGTCACCATACTCTTCAATCCTATTGATCAAGATTTGAATATGAATTTCATCAAGTCCAATGGTCTTAAGACCATTTTTTTAATGGTCGTGTTAGCATTTAGTATGCAAACAATGCACTTCATTTGTCATGTAAGCAATTTTCATCAGTGAGATGACAGTAAGGATCAAAATGGAACGCATTTTTCATAGGGACCAAAAACAAAAGGAATCAATATCGTACCGGAGACTGTTTTGGTTTTGTCAAATAAATGAAATATTTCGGTACCGATTAATACCGGTGTACAATTTTGAGATTACCGCTAATTTTATATATATATATATATATATAAATATATAACTATTTATTTACTTATTTATAAGTTCATTAGTCAAAATCCATATAATTTATTAAAAATATTTATAAGTATAAGTCTATATCTTAATTAATATGCTAAACTTTAGTTAAAAACTTAAAAATGTTAGCTCATCTATATATATAATAATAGGTGAAGTAGAGAGAATATCCAATTAGATTTCAATTGGATTATCAATTTTGTGCCACTTGTCCTAACCAAAACTCAAAAAAAAAAATCTAATTAGACTATAAATTTGACTCCAATTTTGTGTCATGTATTTTATCTAAATTTTCTAATTTTTGTACCCAAATAAATGATGCATTAACATTTAACATGGAAGCCAAGAAAACCATAATGATAATGTTCATTAGTCTAAGTAAGAACATCTCACCTGCACACTTTTATGGAGATTATAAATTGGACTCCAATTTTGTGTCATGTATCTTATTTAAATTTTCTAATTTGTGTGTCCAAATAAATTATGCATTAACATTTAACACAGAAACCAAGAAAATCACAATGATGATACTCATTGGCCTAAGCAAGAACATCTCACCTGCACACTTTTATGGGTGATCTCAATAGAGTCTGGAGCTCTTCTAATCCCACAACTAGAACCAAGGAGTTCAACGAGAAATACTATAAAAGTAAAACATCATGTCCTCTTAATTTCATATCGTCATCCCATGTCTCCTCCTCTCTCAACCTCTACTAACTAGATCCACACACTACCCTCTCCTCCTTACGGATTTCTCAGAGCAAGGCCGGGTTCAAACACAATATTCAATCCCACTCTTCCTTACTTCACACTCTCATACATTAGCACTTCATTGGAGCCTCCAAGAAGATTCTAAGCTCAATGATCAGTTCTTATTTTTTAATAGTTTTTAGTGTGTCTGGATTAAGATTTTGTTAATTTGTTAAAAGTGGACAAAAATATAATCATATATATTATATTAAGTTGAAGTTCAATTTTAGAATTCAAATCGAATCAAATTAATTTCTAATTGTAGTTTAATTTTGTGCTATGTGTCCAATTTGATTTTTAAATGTTGGTGTTAAGTTACCTCCATTTATAATGCTCAATGTGGAAACTGAATCTACCAAGATAAACATCTTATCATCACAATTTTGCAAGATTATTGTTTTAATCATTTTCAGGTGTGGATTTTGAGATTAAGTTGCTCACAATTGGTGGGAGAAGATTGAAGCTTACAATTTGGGACAAAGGCAACGGCTGGAATTATTTTGAATTATAGTTTCATTTTAATCTTTGATTAATGATGCTTTTGGAAGTGATAGTTTATGCTAACATGTAATCTTTCTCTTCTTTCTAGTTAGTCATTGCTTTTGGTGCATACATAGATTGTAGAGCTATTAACAATTGATGAAAGATATGTATATATGATTTTTAGTTATGTAAACTTTTGGATTTTAATAGAAACATTTAACTTCGGATGTTGAAAAAACAAGAAGGTAAAATGTTCTGTAAATTTTAATTTTGTGAAACTGATTAATGGCAATTTGAAGCGTTAAAAGAGACAACAATATTGACTTCGGCTTGAAACGTACTCAAAATAAACTCAAGGACAGTGTATTAGACATGTCTATAGGGGAAAAGTGCTATCTGATGGCATCTCTACTAAAAACTGTGAATTGCAACACACTTCTGATTCCAATACGCTATTCATGTCCAATTTTATTAGAAACTTTTAAAGAAAGTTCCATTAATGTCCCTTTATATATTTTAAATAATAAAATGCAACATTCTCTTTTTTTATTCATTATTTTATCTAATGTTATCCTATGTATGATAAACCAAAAAAAAAAAGAAGACCAATAGCATTGCGTAAATAATAAAATTCAATATATATTTTTCATCGTTTGATTTAATTCTATCATTTGTGTGATAAACCCAAAAAAACAAAAACAAAACAAAAACAAAAACAAAAAAATTGGCCAATAGCATCATTACAATTAACCAGTCCCGTGCGATAGCACGGAGTTACATACTAGTTTTAATAATAATAGATAGTTTATCTATTTAATAAATACTCAATAGATAGCTTTTTTGGAGAAAAAATAGATAGTTGTTTTTAGTTGAATTATTTAATAAATAATAATAGATAGTTTAGTTGCTTTTGATTTTCACCCAAGTCATCTGTAATTCACAAACACAACAAACTCGATGGAGTCATCAACATAAATATATAAAAGTGAAAACTATTAAATAATTCAACACTCACCAAACTTAATAAATGCTAGTCACACGTGTCAAAATATTGGTGACACCAATTCAAAATATCTTCTGATGCTTTGAGAAAATCAAAAGCAAGTTTACTATTTGGACCAAGCATATAAAGTTACTCAGCATTTACATTGAAAAAGCAAAAGGAAAGACCAGGGAAGAGTGGAGGGGGGGAATGGGCAGAGTAACTGTGTGTGGGAGAAGTAAGTAGTAAGTTAGGTAATATTTGTAAGAATTAAGAAAAATAGCATCTCAAGTTTTAAAAACTCGAGATCTATATTAAAAATCGAGTCTCAAAGACTTGCTTTGCGAGTGTTTTGCTGATGAAAATGTCACATAGATTTCGAGTTTTAGAAACTCGAGTTCTATGCAAAATAATATTTATTGCGATGGCTCCTATAGTGGCGTTTTTTAAGTTCTATAGTAACGTTTTAAATCCTTAGCGGCGTTTTTCTGCAAAAAATTTTTATAAGTGCCCATCCAAGTTCAGAGAGCCCTATAATGGCGTTTTTAAGTTCTATAGTGACGTTTCAAATCCCTATAGCGGCGTTTTTTGGAACTCGAGTCTTCAAAACTCGATTTCTACATGGATTTTTTCCAATTCGGACCCATCCACTTACAAATCGAGACTTAAAAACTCGAGTTTTATCTTGAAACTCGAGTTTTAGACACTCGAGATGCTAGTTTTCAACATTGTTTTGAAACGTGACAACTAACTAAATTTTTTTTTTTATATTTATTGTTAAATGGAAAAAAAAATTCAAAAGTGGAGTGTAGAGAACAAAGTAAGTCAAGTAACAAAACAGAAGAAGCAAATCGGTCATCGTTGAGTCCTTAAAGAAGAAGATGGTAAAAGAAAAATGTGAAGAATAATGAAGTCGAAGTCTTGAAGAAGAGGTGATTCTAACTTCATTTTGCAAAGCTATTGTTTATTTTTCTTTCATTTTTCTCTTTCTTTCTGCTGGGTATCACTCACATTGGATAATATAGCCAGCTATTTGGTTTTTTGAATGAAAAAAATAGCGTTGCGAAAACGTTTTATTTGCTCGATATTGAAAATGCAATTAGATACTACTTCTTTGAAACCGCAGATTTGTGCGATTTCTAAATGTGATTTAGCTGAAACAACTTTTCCAAACGATTGTGTAAATTGCGTTTTGAATCAAATCGCGCATTTTGCTCCAAGAAAACGCCTATCCAAATGGGCTCTTAACCAAATGCTATGACTATTTCACTGCTCAAGAAATAGGTACGAGGAGTTGGGTATTTGAGCGGCGAAAATGAAAAGATAAAGAACAGGGGTATTAGGAAGAAAATTTCCCCTCAATTTTTTTTCCTTTCCCGCACAAAATTCTCCAAAAAAATTTTCCCACTTACATTTTCATTTCCCACACAAACTGACAAAAGTTTCATTTGTCACACAAAGTTTTTAGGACAAAATGGGTAATTAACCATAAAATCCTAACAATATAATTAGTTGTCAACGTTTTCAAACTATATATTTTTTTAGCACCTCGAGTTTCAAAAACTCGATTTTGGCACATAACTCGAGTCTTTGAGACTCGATTTTTATGGCCTAATCATATTTGATGTGGCATATTTTTCCACGTGGTGACCACATGGAAATCGAGTTTCTTAGACTCGATTTCCAAATAAATATAACCAAATAAGAGAGGAACCATAACAGAGAACAACCCGGAGAAAAAAAAAAAACACAGAATGAGAAGAACCCAGAGAAAAAAGAAAAAAGAAAAAAAACCAGAAGGAGAGATCAGATCGGACCACCGCGCGCAACCCAGGGGCCCAGGCCTCGCGCGAGCCCGGCAGCGCGCGAGCCTGAGCCCGCGCGGAGGCCCAGGCCTCGCGCGAGCCTGAGGCCAGGCGCGCGAGGCCCAGGCCACGCGCGAGCCCCAGGCCGCGCACGAGCCCGGCGCGCGCCGCCCAGCGCCTGTCCCAGCCGCGCCTGGCTGGTGAGGCTCTCTCCCTCTGATCTGAGCTCTTTCTCTTTCTCTCCCTCTGATCTGAGTTCTGGTGAGGCTTTCTCTCCCTCTAAGCTCTTTCTCTGTCTCTCCCTCTGAGCTCTTTCTCTTTCTCTCCCTCTGATCTGAGTTTGGATCGAGAATGATGCGTTTGAAGTTTTTGAAATTTGTTTTTGGGTATTTCAGTGCATAGACTTAGAATATTTTTTATTTTTTTTTTTGTTAGAAATCGAGTCTAAGAAACTCGATTTCCATGTGGTCGCCACGTGGAAAAATATGCCACATCAGATATGATTAGGCCATAAAAATCGAGTCTCAAAGACTCGAGTTATGTGCCAAAATCGAGTTTTTGAAACTCGAGGTGCTAAAAAAAAATATAGTTTGAAAACGTTGACAACTAATTATATTGTTAGAATTTTATGGTTAGTTACCCATTTCGTCCAAGTTTTTTACTCACAAAACTCTCTCATTTTCTCTCTCTCTATCTCACACGGCCTCTCACATTCACACACACACAACCCGCCGGCGCTGACGAGCAGAGCCCAGCCCAGCGACGACGCCGACGAGGTCGAGCCCAGCCATGGACTCCTCTCCTCCTCGATCTCTCTACTGTCAACCGATACCCATCGGCTCTCTCTCCCTCACCACAATATCCTTTCTCCCTCTCTCCCCTTACCACCCCCATACCCATTCATTTTTCCTCACCATACCCATACCCATACCCATTCCGATTTTGCTTGGTAAGTTATTTATTTGATTTTTTGTTTTGATTATTGTGAAATTTTGGGTTTGGATTTGGATACTTAACATTAGGTTATTTATTTAATTTTCAATTTTGATTTTTGTAAAATTTGGGTTTGGATTTTGTGGTGTAATATGTAGATACTTTATTTTATTTTATTTTTAATGATTTTTGTGAAATTTGGGTTTGGATTTGGTGAAGTAATTTAATTTTTGTGATGCATATTTTAATTTTTGTGTTTAGGCGGCATTTTGTTATGGTTTGTTCGTACTCTTTCTTTTTGTTCATGTCTATATCACTGCACTATGGCACTTGGCTAGCGTGGTTTCTGTGTTGGAACCCATTTATGGGTTTTCTGCTATGAAAAAGAGCTATGAGTTGTTGAAGGGAAAGACCCTTATGCCTTTGGGCTTGTTTTTGTGTACTTGGCGATCTGTGGGGTTATTGGTGGAGTATTTGGGTCAGTGGTTGTGCATGGAGTTAAAACCTCTTTTAGTTGGCTGAAGTGTTTTAAGGTCCTTAAAGCTGATATATATCTGTATAAAAAAAAAGACTCCAGTATATCTGCTCTGCGTTTTCACTAGAAAAATTTAGAAGAAAAAAAAAAGTTGAATTCAGCCACATATACATTTGAAACTATTTTTTGGCCAATATGAGAAAGTTTGTCTTATTGGTGGAGATTTGTGAAGCAATCCGTTTAAATGGTTGGTCTTCATGCTTTTGTTGGTAGTATCATTTTATATATATATATATATATATATAATCTCTGTGTGAGTGGATGGCTGCTTTAAGTGGTCACTCTTTCCTCGGAGTAATTTCTTATGCGTGTGTGGATGGCTGCCTATATTAGATGACAAGCAGGCCTTTGAAAAGTATAATTGGACTCATGTCATTTTGACTTTTGAGTTCCTCAACTTTTGTCTACATTTTTTACGTGCAAAGGATAAATTTTTGCAAAGAACTTGTTAAATTTCATGTTATAATTATGGCCATTAGGCGGTCCTCCAAAAGCTTGGCCTGTAAAATTGCCAAGTTGGCAATCTAATAATAGTTGGATCCTGTTACCAATAGAAAAGAATTATTTTAATTGTGGTGATTCAAATGACAAATTGAGAATCCTGGTACTCTAGAGATGTTAGATGTATTTTTGGGTTTATAGTATTGTAGATTGGGATTGATTATTTTTACTTTGCCAAGGCTGATGTGCAAAAGCATGATTATGAAGGTTGCATCTTGGCTTATACTATATTGTAAGGAAGTCTGGGGCTTCCTTACCTTTTTTTATTTATAATATATATCTTAGATGAAAGATTAAGGCTTCCTTACATTTAAAAAATATATATATATATATCTTAGATGAAAGATTGAGAATGTGATCATGCATAGACGTCTGATAACACGTTGTAAGGTCCAAGTGAAGTACGCAGACTCTCTATATTATGTGGTTTGGTTTACCAAAAAAAAAAAAAAAAGGTTGTTGACAAACAAGTAGTTGCCAAAAGTGGGTGTCAAATTACCCCCATAAGCAAGTAGCTTTCTCTTATTTCTCCTTAGTCCCTCTCTCAAGCCATCTATTATTATCAATCCACCAAAAATAATAGTGAAGGATATTTTTGAGGATTTATATTGTTAGTAAGGATGGGAATGATTAAAGATTTGGGTAAAAAAAAAAAAAAAAAAAAAAAATGTTAGAGAATAGGGTCTTGCCCCTTTCCTCCAAACAGCATTTTGACCAAGTGGGTTTTTGATTTGTGCAGGTTTGGAGCTGTCTCCACGTGAAGGCCAACTGAAAGGTATTGTCCTTCTTTTCTCATTTTGTGCCATTGTTTCTTCTTTTTCTTCTATTTTTCATGATGTGGTCTTCTTCCTTCTTTATTTCTTTTAAATTTTTTTTTTCAACCTGTTGCTTCTTGTTCTTTGTTTTAAGAATTCCACCGTACACATATGCCTTAATGAGAATTGAGGATGCTCATATTTTTCTCCACTTGGTTACATATGCTTGCAATACTTTAATGTATTTTTAAAAAAATTGAAAAAGAAAAACCTTGACCTTTCGTTGTCTTCTTTTCCATCTGCCCATTTTGGGGACTTGGAAAAATGCTCTGTTTTCCTCTATCCAATACCAAAATGTTAGGGTTTTGTGGAGAATAGGGGTTCTTTACCTTTTCATTATGTTCAAATGGAATCTATCTCTTCCTTTGTATTTTCTTAGTTTGAGTCTTTGGTTGTGTATTATAAAATTATGAGTTTTGCGTGTTCAAGTTGTTCATTTACAATATTTTATTTTTCGTGACTAGGCTAGACTAGCAAAGGTCTTCACAATGTGCTTTTTGGGATTCCTTATGGCTTCCAAGTATGTCAACATTTTGCCTGCTAGTGGAAGGAAACTTTGAAATGGGGTAATACTTGTTGACCCCAAAATTTTGAGACTAAAGCTTCTTGTTGCTGTTGTTGTTGTTGTTGTTGTTGTTGAATGTGTCATGCTGATACTCACTTATTATTAACTTACTCTGCAACTTAGATTTACCTATCAGCAAATTTGAGCACCATAACTCATTGTTCCCACTATTTGTGTAATGCAGTTGGTCTTTCCACTTTTACTTCCATGTTTGATATTCTCTCAACTTGGTTTTACTTCCATGTTTGATATTCTCTCAACTTGGTCAAGCTATCACCATTGAGAAAATGCTTGAATGGTAACAATTATACTTTTCAATCTATGATTTCAAAGCAGCACCTTTTTTTTTTCTTTCTTTGTTTTTAATTATTATTTCATTCATTTACAAGTGGTTTATTTGGACTATGTGGTTCTGCCAAAGGGTATAATTTTGCTTAAGTCAAACGCATTTAACGCTATGGACCCAAGCTTTGGCCTTGTTTCTCAGATATTTACATATCTGTTATTTTACGTCTATTTTTTCACATAATCTTTCATGAGTCAAAATGTGAACATTTTTAAAACATGAATATTCCTGCATCAATTACTGATATTTTTGTAAAATATTGCAGGTGAACAAGTGCATGTGAATAAATATTTTTCCATTAAAAAGGGCCACGTAAAGCAGTCAACGGTCACTGCCCCAAACTTCAACAGTCAGCCGAATTTTCAAACAAGAAACAGTTGACATTGACAACGGCAAATATGAAGTGTAGAGTAGTCCCCTCTCGCTACCAATTTGCAAAGGTTTGACAATGGCAAACCAGAAGCCCCTGCTCTCTAAATTCCTATCCTTTCTCTTGCTTAGCCTCAGCCTCAGCCTCTGGGGTCATCCGCCTTTGGTGATGGCAAAGGAGGTCATACCAATATGAGTTGTTCTTGATTTGAAGTCCCCAGTTGGAAGAGTGGCAGAGAGCTACATGTCCATGGCGCTTTCAGACTTCTATGCTGTGAATGATAACTATAGCACAAGACTGTCTCTCCTCACAAAGGATTCTGGGAATGATATCATTGCTGCAGTATCTGCAGGTACGTTTCCAAATGTTCTACACATGTAACTAAGGACATGCTCACATGCTCAAGCTTGTTTTAGGTCTAAGCAACTCAATTAAGAATTGTATAAGGCTCCCACTAGAAGAGAAAAAAAGTACAAAAATTAATATATTAGTTTTTCCCCCAAAAAATAAAAATAAAAAAGGACTAAATTACACTTTTGACCTCTAAAAGTTTGTTGTTTTTATTTTGGTTCCTCAAATTTGAGAAGTTTCATTGTGGTCTACCAAGTTTGATTATATTTTCAAAATGATCATTCATGTTAAAATTATGATTATATTCACTATTTTCCCTGATAGCTTGAACTTTTGGAATGATTGATAATTTATTATGGTATTAGAATAAGTTCCTGAATTCTATCATTGTCTTTACTCTCCAATTTTAAATGTAAAAAATCCAATGTGTTGGACTACACTTTTTAAGGGGGAGTTTGAGCTCACATGTGAGGGAAAGTGTGATAATTATTATCAAATTCATCTTTTCATGACCAGCTTTGTAACTTATCCGACCATTAAGTGTGTTAGGAATCTCGTGGTTTCTAGTGGGGATGGATAGGAATTATAGGGAGATTTATGGAAATTGTAGGGAAATTGACTTAATTTGAGGTAGTTATCCTTCATATATATATATATATAGAGAGAGAGAGAGAGAGGCACTAATGCACTAAGAAGTTGGTTTTATTCTTCAATTGATATCTAATGTTAAATTACAATCATATATTTATAGGAAACCAGCTCTAATGTCATTGGCCTACATAGCTCAAAATAATTAGCTAGTTAATTTAACATGTGCTCTATGAATAAAGCCATGTGTTAAATGAGCTACATGTGCTTAAATCCTAACTAACTCATCCTAATTTCAACCAACTAGCTAATTACCTAACTAAAGGGATTACAATAATTATTTCATATTCCTAACAAAGTGCCAGTAAAACAATATAATTTCTTAATCAAATTAGTCATGGACATGGACGAAATGACCATTTAGAATGCGGAATCAAATTTGATGGGCCAAAATGAAAATAACCCCAAATTTTGAGATTAAAAGTTTAATTACTTTTAAAAAAATGAAGAAAAAAAAAGTAATAAGTTTTGCATAATAATTAGATGTTTAATATTAGGATCTTGTCAAGGGAAATATACTTTGCACTAGGAACTTCAGAATTGCTGCAGATCCTAGTCTTTATACCGTGCGCTTGACAAGCACCAAAAAATCACTCTTCATTTGTCTATAGTATTTTCAGCAAATAAGCCACCAACAAAACACATTCAGGGATTCAGGGGAATCTTGCTCCTCTATGTACTAACAAACTTCTAAACATGCAATCTGGTTCGTTTTTAGTTCAGAATTAACACCAGCCTTTTGAATTTGCATCCTCACCTTTTTACAAACAATTCTTGGCATGTTGATGCTCCAACGTGTTAATTTTCCATTTTCTAAATCATTCATTTCATTGTTGAAATGTTATTCAGCATTGGATTTAATGAAGAATGAAGAAGTTCAGGCCATTATAGGACCTCAAAGGTCAGCACAAGCAAGGTTTGTGATAGAACTTAGCCGCATATCTCAGGTTCCCATAATGTCCTTTTCAGCCACAAGTTGGTGCGGACACAAGATACAAGCCCCCAATTACACGCACGTATAGGAGAAAGAAGATGGCCCAACCTGTGGCCTTATGGCTAGGGCCTATTAGTCATTGGGCTTGAGTTTCAGCAAGCCCAAATATTTAATAATTAGGGTTTCTTTAGGGTTTTTTTATGTTAGCTATTTAAACACTTTTTGGGATTATTGTAATACAGTTTTGATGATTATTAAAAAAAAACGTGTGTTTTCTTTTACTGGTGCCGACTCCAGTTTTGCTTGGTGCTGACTCCAAGCAACCCTTAGGTGCTGACTCCTAGGGTTTTATCTTCTTTTATCTCTTATTCTATTGTTTTTGTGGTTGTCCTACGTCAAAACACCAAAGATGATTGTCATAGGATGTGACTATAAGTTTAACATCGGCTGTTAACATAGCAGAATCATCCTCCTCAATATGGCCAGAAAGGCTGAAGTTGAAAGAAATGAGAAATATAGACACAGACACTGATATAGACATTCACTCAAACAGGCAGAGAAATACGATATGTTGGCTTTCAGTTCTAAAACTTATCAATGCTGATCTCCTGATGCCTTTTCTTTTCTCTAGATGATTTATTGTTTAAAGAAGATTAATTACTTGTGTTTGAACTGCAGGGCAGAGGGTTATTGGAGAGCCAATAGTTTCTGGGTTAGCCCTTGATGAATCTGGGCTTTGGGATGCTGACTTCGTCACTGCAGCAAAGCAAGAAACCATTTTACTTTCATTTTTGCTTTATTTTTATTGTTTTTTCAATCTTTTGATAGACTCTTTCAGCTTTAAGAAATTCAAACAATATGATCTTGTTTCAGGTTTGTCATGAGTCCCCCTATTAGGGCATCTGGACATGACAAGGCTCTTCAAGCTGCCCTTTCGACAGGAATTTTGCAGGTTTCTACCTCATCATTAGAGAAGATAGTGCAACCATAACTTCTAGGACCTGAAAGAGTGAACATTTTGTGTATTAAGTAATATGAAAGTTAAGAAAGTCTGCCAGGAAGAATATTGGTGTTCTTATCTGTTTAATACACATGCAGTCTCCAAAATTTTGGCTTATAACTAGGTGCTACTAGCAGACTATATATCCTTGGATTCAGAATATTTTCTTTTGATTGTCAGATTGTCTAAGCCGTGACCTTTAATATATTGGTTTATGGAGATCTTTGAACTTGTTTCTCATGAAACCTTTTCATTTCGCAGCTTGTAGGAACTGATCATGCTACGTATAATTCTACACAGAAAGCTCTAGGGATTGATGATTTCCGAAAAATTCCAAATGGTGTAAATGGTAATCATGTATTTTGTTCCCTGCAATTTTTGAATTTATGTATGGTTCTGAGTCATTATTTGGGGCCAATTTATGCTATTCTACTTTGTAATGCTTCTCTGTGGCAATTGGTAATTTTTAGGTATTGAGGAGAGAATGCATTTGGTATGGGATATAATGGTGGTAAGTTGCAATGGATTTCTTGCTCATTCCTTCAAAAATATTCAGCTTGAATTAGAAGCTATTCTAGAAATTGCTCCTTTTCTCAGATTTGCGTATTCATGCAGGAATCTGGACAAATTTCTGCCACTGATTATGTTCGGATAACAAGCACAGAATGGTATGCTCTCTGGCTAT
>NW_027069506.1:2003301-2137407 GCF_002906115.3 Quercus suber
GTACCTGTCAACTGGCCAAACATCGCAAGCAAAACACTGGCCTGTACACGCCTCTACCTGTGCCAGACCGCCCATGGCAGGATGTGAGTATGGAACTTTGTGTTAGGTTTGCCCCGCACCTTTAGGAAGCATGATTCCATTCTAGTAGTTGTTGATCGCTTCTCTAAGATGGCTCATTTCCTACCCTGTTCGAAGACCTCTGATGCTTCTAGGATCGCAAAGCTCTACTTTGATAGATTGTCAAACTGTATGGTCTTCCCAAAACCATAGTGTCTGATAGGGATGTTCGCTTCATGAGTTATTTTGGAAGACCTTGTGGCATTTAGTGGGCACTAAATTGAAATTTTTCACAGCATTTCATCCTCAAACTGATGGTCAAACTGAGGTGGTTAATCGTAGTCTAGGCAATCTCCTTCGGTGTCTAGTGGGTGAAGCCAATAGAAATTGGGATTCAATTCTTCCTGTAGCCCAACTTGCATATAATAGCTCTGTCAATAGGTCTATAGGCGCTAGTCCTTTTGAGGTTGTGCATGGATATACACCTAGGAAGCCCTTAGATCTTTTGCCCATGTCCCCACATGTTAGGGTGTCTGAGTCTGCTGAGGCATTTGCACGACATATTCATGATTTGCATAATGAGATTCGCAAAAAAATTCAAGCAAGTAATTCTCAATATAAAATTCATGCTGACACTCATCGGCGTCATGCAGAGTTTCAGGTAGGGGATTATGTCATGATTCGGATTCGCCCTGAACGGTTTCCCTCTGGGACCATTAAAAAATTGCAGGCTCGTAGTGCTGGACCATTCAAGGTATTGAAACGAATGGGCCCAAATGCTTATGTCATTGATTTTTCTCCTGATTATGGTATTAGCTCCTCCTTTAATATTGAGGATCTAGTTGCTTATAAAAGTCCCACAGCTATTCCTGATACCCCTTTTGATGAGTCTTTGCCTAATCCTATTGATGCCCCTGTTCCCACCCCTTTACCCTTACATCTACCTTATGCACATAAAGAATCTATTGATGCTATTTTAGATGAACAGATTGTTTCTACCAGGGATGGAGGAGTTCACTGTTTCCTAGTTCGGTGGCGAGGGCGACCAGATTCTGATTGCACTTGGATTACTCGAGATGAGCTACAGCGACTGGATCCTGACTTGTTGGAGTATTATTAGAGCTCTTCAGATTTTCACTTGACGGGGTCGAGTTCTTCTCACCCGGGGGGAGTTGGTGCGGACACAAGATACAAGCCCCCAATTACACGCACGTATAGGAGAAAGAAGATGGCCCAACCTGTGGCCTTATGGCTAGGGCCTATTAGTCATTGGGCTTGAGTTTCAGCAAGTCCAAATATTTAATAATTAGGGTTTCTTTAGGGTTTTTTTATGTTAGCTATTTAAACACTTTTTGGGATTATTGTAATACAGTTTTGATGATTATTAAAAAAAAAACGTGTGTTTTCTTTTACTGGTGCCGACTCCAGTTTTGCTTGGTGCTGACTCCAAGCAACCCTTAGGTGCTGACTCCTAGGGTTTTATCTTCTTTTATCTCTTATTCTATTGTTTTTGTGGTTTTCCTACGTCACAAGTCCCTCTCTTTCTCCATCCCAAAACCCATTTTTCATACGTACAACCCAAGATGACTCTGCACAGGTTAAAACCATAGCAGACATTGTTAAGGCCTTTGGTTGGCGGGAGATTGTCCCTATCTATGAGGACACAGAGTATGGGAATGGTTTAATTCCCTATTTAATGGACGCCTTACAAGAGATTGACACACGGGTACCATACAGAAGTGTCATTCCTCCATCTTCTAATAATACTGAAATCAGTGAAGAGCTTAACAAGTTAAAGGCAAATCGTACAAGAGTATTTCTCGTGCACATGACTGCTTCACTTGGCTCCAAGCTCTTTGTACTTGCAAAGAATGCAGAAATGATGAGCGAAGGGTATGCATGGATCCTCACTGCAGGGTTGTCATCTTTGCTAGATCCTATAAGCTCAAAGGTCATGGACTTAATGCAAGGTGTAGTAGGAGTAAGGCCATACTTACCCCCATCTAAGCGTCTTAAAGATTTTGAAAGAAAATGGAAGAGAAATTTAATCTCAATCAAAACAAGGAGTAAGACTACTACTAGCTTAAACCTCTTTGGATTATGGGCATATGATACAGTTTGGGCATTGGCTATGGCAGTGGAAAAGGCTGGCATAGTGCATTCTAGCTTCTTGAAGCAAAATGCTAGCAACAGTAATGTTGATCTTGCAGCCTTAGGCATTTTTGAAATGGGTACAAGGCTTCACAATACAATTCTAACTACTAAATTTCAAGGCCTAAGTGGGAATTTTAATTTGGTTAAGGGACAGCTAGAGCCTTCAGCCTTTGAACTGTTCAATATAATAGGAAAAACTGAGATTATTATTGGATATTGGACTCGACAGAGAGGGTTTTCAAAAGATTTGAATGATAATGGTGATCAAGAGGCATACTCAACTTCAAAGGAGAGACTTAAACCACTGATCTGGCCAGGATACACAACAGATTAGCCTACAAAGTTAAGGATTGGGGTTCCAGTGAGAAATACTTTTCAAGAATTCGTGAAAGTAGAATGGGATTCTCCTACTGATAAGCCTATCATATCAGGGTTCTCTATTGATGTGTTCCTTGCTGTACAACATGAATTACCCTTTCCCCTTCCTTATGAATTTATACCCCACATGAATAAAGATAGGCAGATTAATGGGACATACGACGAACTTCTTTACCAACTTAAAACTCAGGTGGGTTTTTTTTTTTTTTTTTTTTTAAATGATTTTCTTTTTGACTCTAGGTAAATAAAAATCCTATGTTCTACCTTGAGTGTTTTACTTTATACTCCACCGACGGTAATATGTCTTATGTGTCTGATTTTTATATATTTTAAATGTCAGTTACTTTAGAAAGAAAACAAAATGACATGTTCTAGATTTTGATTGATGGAGTATAATATAAAACCCTCAAAATAGGACATAAAATTTTTATTCACTTTAGATGGTGTTTGTTAGTTACTTCATTGAACTTTTTTCAAAGTCCATCAATCAGTAATTCTCTCTCTCTCTCTCTCTCTCTCTCTCTCTCTCTCTCAATGCAGAAGTACGACGCAGTTGTTGGAGACATAACAATCCTAGCTAGTCGTGCCTTGTATATTGATTTCACTTTGCCATATACAGAATCAGGAGTGTCAATGGTAGTTTTGGTGAAAGCTGATGAAAGAAAAAACTTGTGGATCTTCTTAAAGCCACTGAGCTTGAATTTATGGTTAACAACTAGTGCAGCAGTCATTTTTACAGGTTTTGTAGTATGGGTTCTTGAACATCGTGTAAACACTGAGTTTAGAGGCCCTCCAAAGCAACAACTTGGTTTGATTTTCTGGTTCTCCTTCTCAACACTTGTCTTTGCTCATAGTAAGTTTTCTTCAACCCTATAGAAATAATTTAGGGAAAAGTATATAAAATCCTCTATGTGGCTTCTTAGCAAAACAGGAAAGCCCTTGAAATTTCGAATGTAATTCTTAACCCCACATGTCCATATTTAGAAATGCATTTTCACATAAAATAATACTAAATGATGGTTTTGAGTTACACTCAAAAACCTCATGAGGTTTTTATGGTACACTCAAAAACTTCAAGGAGATTTAGTGTTACACAATTAACACTTTACACATATAAATATTACCAGATGGGCTTAAGTGTTACACTCCTGACCTAAAGGGCTTTCTGTGTTTGACGAGAAAACCATGATAAATTTTGTGCATTTTTTTTCCAAGATTTTATTCTTTCCCTTTGTAGTTAGTTTCAATTCAAAAAATAGATATTCATTATGCATGTGTATATTACTAATAATTTAATGGTGCCTACAGGGGAGAAAGTTGTAAATAATTGGTCAAGATTTGTGCTAATCATATGGATTTTCATGGTACTCATCCTAACTCAAAGTTATACTGCAAGCTTAACCTCAATGTTGACTGTACAGAGATTGCAGCCTACATTTGTTGATGTTAAAGAGATTAAAAAGAATGGTTATTTTGTTGGATATCCAAAGAGTTCCTTTCTTAAAGGGATTCTAATAAAACAATTAGGTTTCCATGAGTCCAAGTTGAAGCCATATGAAACCCCGGAGGAGTACCATGAAGCACTATCAAACGGAACCCACAACAGTGGGGTTGTAGCTATTTTTGATGAAATTCCCTATTTGAAGTTGTTCCTTGCAAAGTATTGCTCTAAGTATATCATGGTTGGACCCATCTACAAAACGAATGGATTTGGCTTTGTGAGTCTCTCTCCACTCTTCCCCCTCCCAAAAAAAAAAGGGCTAAAGTACCCTTCTAAGTCTTAAAATTTGGGGTAGTTTTATTTTGATTTCATTGTCAAAATGTTTTTTATTCTGTTTTTAAAATAGTGACTAACATTGCCCCTGTTAACAAAACAATGTTGGTTCCTTTGGTTTTTCTTTCTTAATGGCCAAATTAGTCAGAAACATGAATTGAATGATCATTTTGAAAACTGAATCAAATTTGGTGGACCAAAATGAAAATTCTCAAAATAAAAACAATCCAAACGGACCAAAACTTTTCAAATCAAAACTATAATTTAATCTAAAGAAAACCCACCTGAGTTTTATTTTTATTTTAAGAATGCAATAACACCAACTACTTCTTCAGTAATGCCCTTTATTATTTATTCTTGGTCATTCTCATCATGCTTCATAACTAATTCTTATGTTTAATAAATATGTAATTGATATAGTAATTCTTATGAAGTTGACTATTCTATTTATTTTTATTTACAAAATGCTATATTTTTTTAAAAATGTTTCTTCAGGCCTTTCGACAACGATCTCCTTTAGTCCCTTACATTTCGAAGGCAATTTTTAATGTCACTCAAGATAAAGATAAAATTGAAGCTATTGAGAAGAAGTACTTTTCAAGTCAAGCTGCCTGTGAAGGTCAGAGCACCACAATCTCTTCACATAGTCTTGGGGTGGACAGCTTCAGGGGCCTCTTCCTCATCACTGGAATCACTTCTATAGTTTCACTCTCGGTTTATGTGTTTAACTTTGTTTACTCACATTGGCCAGTTTCAAATGACAACAATAGTACTGGCAACTCCTTTCGGTCCAAAATAGTTGAAATGGCAAAACTTTTTGACCAAAAAGATCTCTCTTCACACGACTTCAAGAGAGAAGAATCAAGGTTGCATGCTGTAGTCAATCCTAATGTTTTGGACCCTTCACCTAGACCTAGTATTGATGAGATGCATAGCCACTCAAGGAATTCCATTGAAGAAACAGATGATGTGGTTATACACGATGACAACAGAAGTCTTTCTTCAAGCTCAAGGTATGAAGATGCATCTATGCCGGATGTACACAATTCATCATAGACATGGTTTTCTACCCTAATATTTAAGATAATCTCATTCCCGTAAGTTTGTTTAATCATTTATTACCCAAAAAATAATAGTTTATTCTTATCACTCATGATTGCATCGAATGGTCATTTCTCTCTGCAGGAAGTGACCGCATTCATCTTTCACCAGGTGACTATCATTTATTACATAATGATAGATAAATTACATATTTCCCTATATAATTTAGGGTGGTTCAAAATTAAACTGTAATATTAAAAAAAACAATGAACTTCCCAAATTGTTATAATTTACACCTTCAATGAGTTACTATTAACTAAAAGTAACATAAATTTATATAAGTTGTTTCTCTATAAAAAAAAAAAAATTATATAATTTTTGGACTAAAATCAATCTAAACACAAATTTCTTCCATGTAAAATTATAAGGCCTTCGGCACACTATATGCAAATTTTTAAACTATATTAGAATGTCATTTAGTTATTGACTTATTGTTATCAAAATATTCACAATAAAATTAATTTTTCATGAACTCTATTCTAAATTATATCATATAAAAAAAAAAATGTATTGCATGATGTGGTTGAACTAAGTGGACACCCTCTCCTTTTTTATGGATAATGCTAAAGCAACTGCATGAACGTGATTTGTACTCGTGCATGTGCACAGAGATACATACTAGTATATTATAAAAGTTGGATCTTCAAATCGGTGGATGCATACAATGATAACATGTGTTCATTCTCAAAACATGCTACAATGACACATGGCTAAAAGAAGGAAGCATACAATAATAATAATCATTTTTTTTTCTTTGTGAAAAAAGTACTGTTATTATTATTATTCAATCTAATTTTTCATTAATCTCAAGATGGCAACGCATTGGTTTCTGGGTTGTGTATATGGGTCATGGGTCACAAAAATTGGGTGTTAATTGGGATGATTTGTGGGTCCTTTTGGTGGTGGTGTTTGGTTTGATTTTGGCTTGTGGCCACGACAGTGGTGGTTAAGTTGTGGTCACAGTGGTGATTAGGATGTTATTTTTTTGTTGGGTTAATTTTAGGCTGGGGTTTGCAATGGTGGTGGGTGGGTGAGTTTTAGTTTGTGTGGTGGTTGGTGAGTGGGTGGGTTTTAGTTTACAGTGGTGGATGGGGGTGGGTTTCGATTTGTGGTGGTGGTGGTGGTTAGTGGGTGTGTATCTGTTTGATGAGAGAGAGAGAGAGAGAGAGAGAGTCTCTCTCTCTCTCTCTCTCACACACACACACACACACACACACACATATAAAAAATAAGAGTTGAGATATTGGGTAAGTTATAAAATAGTGAGTTAAAATAGATAAAGTAAATTTTTTAGGTGCTAAAAGTTACTAAATATTTTAGGACGACCAATGTGAATGCTTTAAGTTGAAGAACAAGAAGAATGAGATTTTAAGATAGAAGTGAGGGTAATTTAGATTAGGTTAGAGTAGAATTTTTATCTTGTATAAAAAAAAATAAAAATAAAAAAAATAAAAAGGAAGATAAAAGTGAGGGTAATTTAGGGAGACTGTAAAATCATAAAAAGAATATTTAAAGATATCTCATTTCCTTACTTTCTTCCATAATTGCGGCTCCTGCGTTTTGGTATTGCGACTCCCTGGTCTCAAATGTACAACACGCTTATTTCCTCCATATTAGAGCATTCATGTCAACTCAAGCAAAAATTCATGTCTATTTTAGTATAAGACATTACTTTTTCTAGTTATAATACTTAATTTTCAAAATACTCTACATTATATTATTATTTTACACTGTTTTTCATTAAAATATATAATTTTTAAATTGTTTATCTTTCTTTACACACAATAATCACATTTACCATTTTATTTCATCTTCGAGATACATAAGGAAAGAATAAATAACTAAATACAAAATGAATAGTGTCACGATTATTGTAACAAACTTGTAAATTTAAACAATTATATATACAAAGTGATGCGGGTCATTTTTAAGCAAAATTACGTAAATTCTTGACCTTTTTCTATTACAAACGGATTGATGTGAATGCACTTAGTGAATTTATTAACTTGCCAGGCGTACAAATCACGTTCTCACAATGCCAACATGACTTTTGGTCGAATAAGTTTAAATGCTAATTAACCAAGCGGGCACAGGTCTAGCTTGCATCAGCAAAGGGAAATTTGATTTTGAGACGAAGATGCAAATGATCAATGAAATGGCCACAAAATTCAGTGCGAATATTGAAATTGGAATGTCATTACCAAATTCCCGTGGGTCCAACTGCTCTTGTTGCATTCATGTCGTGTGTAATGTGTCCGACCATAGCTATCTGAGCATCTTAATTAGAAAACAAAATGAAGGCTAGCTGTGCCTGTAAATTTGGGCCACGCAAAGTAAGCCAGGCAACTGTCAGCCGCCCAAAATTTTCCACAGTGAATGGAATTTTCCAAACCTAATTCAAACAATTCACAGATAACGACTTAACGTGTAGAACAAATTTTCTAAACTTAATTCAAACACTTTGCAAATTGCTAACGTGTGGTCCCCTTTGCTTGCTCTAGTTATCATTTGGCAAGGTTAACTTTTATCTCAGTTAAACATTGACAATGGCAAACCAGAAGCACCTGTTCTCTTTCCTATCATTTCTCTTACTCACCCTCTCCCTTTCCTTCTGCCTCTGGGGTCATGAGCCTCTAGTGTTGGCAAAGGAGGTCATACCAGTAGGCGTGGTTCTTGATTTGAAGTCCCCCGTGGGAAGGGTGGCAGAGAGCTACATGTCAATGGCTCGCTCTGACTTTTATGCAGTGAATCATAACTATCGCACTAGACTCACTCTCTTCGCAAGGGATTCTGGGGATGATGTCATTACTGCAGCGTCTACAGGTACCTTATGAAATGTCACCGGAGATGTGTTTTTGTTTTAGAAAATTAAAATAAAATAATTTCTTGACGACACAATATATAATTCAAGCTGTTTTAGGAAAGCAAACTATTTCACAATTTCTTTATCACAACTCTAACTTGGCAAACTGCAAAAAAATTTCTTGATGACACAATATATAGTTCAAGTTGTTTTAGGAAAGCAAATTATTTCACAGCATCTACAGGTACCGCTTTGTTTGTTTCAACAATGATGTTTTCTAAAAAATGAGGAATTTTCCAAGAAGCATTTTTTATAAAATTATCTCATTTTTCAATGTTTGGTAGCAACTTTAAATAAGTTGAAAAATAACTTTCTAACTTCTCTTATTTAGCTTGCTTTGAGATAGAGTTGTTTTTCAAAAAAAAATTAATGAAAAACGATATTTAAAAATAAGCTATACTTTTTACATTGATCAAAAATAGTTTTCTTTTTATTCATCTTTTTTTATGCTACCAAACACTAGAAAACAAGAAAAACTATCTTTACATAAGATTTTTCATTGAAACAAACGGAGAGTATATATATGGACTTACAATTTTTTTCTCTACCACATTATAGTTATGGCAAGAAATTGTGAATTAATTTGTAATACTAAATTTTTTCTATATAATTCATCCAAAGAGTCAGGAAAGTTTTATATTACATAGCATACTAGGATAGTGTGGCCTTCAAGGCTGAAACTTTTGCATGGTAATAACATTTCTTTTTCTTTTTCTTTTTTTGAATGGAAGATATAGCATGGTAATAACATTTCTAATGTTAGTATCTTGTCAAGAGAAACGTAATCTTTTCTATTAAAGCCAACTCTATGCATTTTGAGGTTCAATAATGCAACAATGAACTTTTTTATATATTTAAATGTTAAAATAATTACTTAAAATCTATGTTCGTGTGTTTTACTCATTTTTCTAGATACAAAATTGCTAATTAAATTTTTGTATTCAAGTTTATCTAAAGAACCTTTGGAAGACTCAATTTTTACATATATATATATATCCAAAATGTATATTTTCAAGTAGGCATTTATATACCTAGATTTGCATCACATAAGATTATACTATATTGAACCATTGATTGAAAATCATATAATGTACATTCTTAAAATCAGTATTACATAATATAATATGTCATATATAAGTAATTAAAAAAATTGATGAAGAAAAAAAAAATATCTCATATGTGAATAAAGTAATAATTATACAAAAAAAAGAAGACTTTTTAAAAATAAATAGCTGAAATCACCATATCAAACGAAATTTAGTGAAATAACTGTTACTAGTGGAATGAATTAGCATGTGCTGGAATTTAAAATGAGATGAAATAGAGAGTAATTGGTACCATGCTTTTAAAAATTTAATTGGACAAGTCAAAGAACCAAAATAAGGAGTGGTTCTCAGTTCTCTAGTCTGATCGGAGTGAAACTGATGGTCAAACTGGTTATATCATAAATAAATAATTAATAATTTTAAAATTATAAAAATATACAATAATTTTATAACTAATAATATTTAGTTTTATTTAAATATTATTGAAAATTAAATAATAATATTTAGATAAAAAAGATATAACAAATGAATTAGCATAGAACAAGTTTATATTAATTTTATTTATATTTTTTTCATTTAGTTTATATATTAACTATTTAATATGTATATTTATTACTTATATAATATGTGACTATTTAGTTAATATATAATTATTTAGATATTTATAATTATATACTGAGTGTGTGTATGTACCAGTGTGTGTAAATATATATATATATATATATATATTTGTGGGGGAGGAATGAATCGAAGCCCGAAAGTAATTTTTCTGTTCTGGGGTCGAAGGACCCACACGGCTTTGTTCTTTGCAAGCGATGTAAGCAATTTTTAAGACTTGCTCTCACATCGAAGAAAGATGCGCCCCACTCATGCCTTATAAGCCTTAGCTGAAGGCAAGAGTGTACCGCTACTACTCTATTAAATTTAGAGTAGTGCTATAGTACTATAAATTTATTATAGTAGGCTTACAAACTAATGTGTAACCAATTATAAGAAGACCATTCAAATAATAATTTAAAATCAATTGAAGTCTACTAATCACATTTATTCTCATATTAATTTTTTTTAAAGAATTATTACATTAATTTGTAAACTTTATCAGTACAACTTGTAGTAACATAACATTTTCCTTGAATTTATTCTTACGTTTGTACGTGGTTTTTATTTCTGCCATCTGTAAAATTTATGCTAAATTTTTGTTGTGTGGAATGGCCAACAACTGGCAACTAGGAATCACTATAGATTTTCCTCTTAAAAAAAAAAGAAAAAAAAAGAAAGAAAGAATCACTATACATTAATAGAAAAATTCTATAACCAAAAGCAAAATGAAACGAGGAATATCCTCACGTAACCCATATGCCCCCACTTCTTTCTTTCCCTTTAACACTATTGTCTTTGATCGGCTACCACCAACAGACCAACTTATTATCTATATTTATAGTACAAATAAATATGGTGAAATACTGAAATGGTGCTTGCTGCCTTGGGGTTCATTTCTTCAATGATGAAGGTTGTAGGCCTAGATCTCATTTCTTTAAGAAAAGAGGAACGTGTTATGTAAGGATTCTCAGTGAGGGTTTGGATTTTGAGATTTCATTGTCATCAAATCTCTCTCTCATTGTTATGGGCTTATATTGTGTTTTTCTTTTATTCATATTTGATCTTCCTCTGCTACAAAGAAAAATCAATGGGTTGTTCTTTGTTATTTCATCAACCCGAAGGAATATATGGCAGAAAATAACTTCCGAAGTGTGCAGTTTAGAGGTGAGGCGACTGCGTTTTCCAAAAAACGACTATATTTGACAATAGTCTGAACCATCCCATACCATATCGGTCGAACCAACCCAATTTGCGATTTCTCCAGTTGAACCACATGTTTTCGGTTTTTTAGAATATGGTACAGTTTTCGATTAAACTGGCTGGTCCAGTTCAGTTTTCAAAACCTTGATTGGTACCTGTTAACTAACTGGAATGGAAGATTCCAACTGTTTCGGGTGGAATGGAATGGCATTTATAACTATTCATAACTATGGTGTAAAGTAATAGAAACTTATTTATAAAATGTAGGGTTTATTATTATTTTGATCCCTAATCCTTGGTATATATGTCATATTAGTGGCTAACTTTTTGATAATGTGTCAAAATAGTCTCTCTTATTAAGTGATTGATGGAAAAAGTTGATTTGACTAACGTTAATATTAAAATATTATTTTTTATGCCACATGGTCTGCAATGTATCCTTCAAAAAAATTTTAATAAAAAACCCTAACTCTTTTAACTTAAAAATACTATTAAAAAAAAAAAGGAAAATAAACCAACAAATCATACTAAAAACAGGCATTCTACAGGGTGGGTTCGGGGAAAAGAGTGCCCTTTTATATATATATATATATATATATGTTCTTTAACATTCAAACTTTGATTTATAAAATCTTTTGTTGTTGTATTATTGAATTTATATTTTTATGTTTAAGATTTCAATTGTTGTATTGTTATATGTTTGAATTATTTTTATTTTTTAAAATATCTGCATTATTGTATTGTTATGCTTCTAAAAGGTTTTGTAATGTTAGAACTTGATTTTCTTTTTTATGTCTAATGAATTTCAGTTTAATGAATAATATATTTTAAATCAAATTTTAATATATTATAAAACAAAAACAAAAAATAGAGTGAGATGGGGAAGGTAGGTACACACAGATGCTTGCTAGGATTGGGTAAAAAAAAAAAAAAAAAATTCTCCAAAGTGACAACCAAGTAGGGAGGGCCAAGGGGGAATAGAAAACTCATCCCATACCCATCCCATTGCTATTCATAGTGGGGATTATATGTTCTACACTCTAAATCTCCCACCTAAAGAAAAAGAAGAGTCAAGACTTAGAGCACATCCCACGAGCCAAAAAAAAAAAAATCATTTTCCTTTTCTATTCCTCAAGCCAGATAGAGTTCTGATAGGCCAAGAATGTATTAATCCATTGTGATAAATTAACTAATTAACTAGCCAAGTTAATAAATTAATTCAATTAACTTGCAATATGCGTGGTAGCACAAACAAATCACCAATTAAGTTAATATGCAGCGAAAAATAAAGTTGACACGGTAATTTGTATACGAATGAGGAAAACCTCCAAGGCAAAAACCCTACCGGGTGAATTTAAGGTCACCATTCCCAAGAATCCACTATTATCACAACAAGCGGACAAGTAAAAGAATCCTAGTACATTATACCAACTATAGTTGAACCCTTACCTCAATATACAATTGGACTTGTTCTGTAGTAACAATCTCTCATTTTCAATGCACGACTCTTAGTACGTGACTAACTAATCGATGCACAGATTCAAGTACATGAATAACCACTAACTTGAGAATGATGTTGGCTGCAAAGTTCTTCAGTTCATCAACACGATGAAGATCACAAAACTCCTTGGTTACAAAACCCTACGGTGTACAAACCCAACAACTTCTTCAAGAAAAAGATGAACTAGGGCATATGCTTCTGGTCACACTATGCTTGTGAAAAACCATTGCATCATGTTTACTCACTTGTATCTGCTGTGACGGCCCTTAAAATAATCCTTATATATGTTTAGGGTTGTGAGAAAAGAAAGCCTAAATATGTATACACTGATATGTGTGAAATCAAATCTGAAAAACTAATTTTCGTAAATCTCAATAGATAGGTTATCTATCATGCAACTATCGAGCATTGAGCTGAAGATCCCTTTTAAACCTCGATAGATGCTATCTATCAAGTTAGTTGTCGAGTTTTAAAATCCAGCACTTCTTCACTTGATTCTTGGACAGATTTGCATGGCTTTAACACTTGGACTTGAACTCTTATTTCTTAAAATATTAAACACATCATAGATCTACCAAATTACAAGTAAAGTGCGTTTTGTCAAAAGATTAGGCAATTCTAAATGACATGTTCCTAACATGATTCACATATGTCCTAACAATTTCTTTTTTCCTTCTTTCTTTCTTTTTTTGGGGAAGGGGGGGGCACTAATAGTTGGGGCTTAAGTAATACTCCTACAATTAAAGAAACAATTCTACTGATTAAAATTTGTGAGCCTTCATCCATTTGGGGGTCTCAGATGATACAGTCGACCCTACTAAAGCAAGTGAAAATTAAAGACTATTGTCCACTCTTAGTGTTCTACTTTATTTTTCACTAATCATAACCTACCACAAAATTTATTTTCCCTTATAAAGTAACCAAAGTTTAAATGAAAAATAAAATAAAATAAATTCAAACATTTGGTTTATTACAGTTAATGAAGCATGAAGTGGAATACTCACATGCAAAGTGGGACACAGGATTTTTATTCAACTTATTACTAGGAACTCATGAATTGCTGCATATATCAAGTTTAATTTAAAGGATGCCGATGGGGAATTTTGCTCCATGTATTAATATACAAACTTCTCATCATGTAGTCTGATACAATTGTAGTTCAGAATTGATCAACATTTTGATTTTGCACCTTCACCTTTTTATAGACATATGTTGGCATATCGTGAAGTATCAGTTTTGTTATTAAACATTGCAACTTTGCAAGTAAATTTTCCACTTTCTAATTCATTCATTTAACTGTTGAAATGATATCCAGCATTGGATTTAATGAAGAATATAGAAGTGCAGGCCATTATAGGACCTCAAAGCTCCGCACAAGCTAGGTTTGTGACAGAACTTGGCCGCAAAGCTCAGGTTCCCATCATTTCCTTTTCAGCCACAAGTCCCTCTCTTTCTCCATCCCAGAACCAGTTTTTCGTACGTACAACCCATGATGATTCCGCACAAGTTAAAGCCATAGTAGACATTGTTAAGGCCTTTGGTTGGTGGGAAATTGTCCTCATTTATGAAGACACAGATTATGGCAATGGCTTAATTCCATATATGTTGGATGCTTTACAAGAGATTGACACTCGGGTTTCTTACAGAAGTGAAATTCATCCATCTTCTAATAATACTGAAATCAGTGAAGAGCTTAACAAGTTAAAGGCAAATCATACAAGAATATTCCTTGTTCACATGACAGCTTCACTTGGCTCCAAACTCTTTGCACTCGCAAAGAATGCAGGGATGATGAGTGAAGGGTATGCATGGATCCTCACAGAAGGGCTATCATCATTGCTAGATCCTATGAGCTCTAAGGTCATGGACTCAATGCAAGGCGTATTGGGAATCAGGCCATACTTACCCCCATCTAAACAACTTGAAGATTTTGAAAGGAAATGGAAGAGAAATTTAACCTCAATTAGAACAAAGAGCAAAAGTATTACTGGCTTAAACTTTTTTGGATTATGGGCATACGATACAATCTGGGCATTGGCTATGGCAGTAGAAAAGGCTAGCATGGTGCATTCTAGCTTCTTGAAGCAAAATACCAGCAGCTTTAGGCATTTTTGAAATGGGTACAAGGCTTCGCGATACAATTCTAAGAACTACATTTCAAGGCCTAAGCGGGAATTTTCATTTGGTTAAGGGGCAGTTAGAGCCTTCAACCTTTGAACTATTCAATGTGATAGGAAAAACTGAGAGGATTATCGGATATTGGACCCGACAAAGAGGATTTTCAAAATATTTGAATGGCACTAGTGAAAGGGCATACTCAACATCAAAGGACAAACTTAAACAACCTATCTGGCCAGGAGACACGACAGAGCAGCCGTCAAAGTTAAGGATTGGGGTTCCAGTGACATCTATGTCTAAGAAATTCGTAAAAATGGAATGGCATTCTCCTACTGATGATAAGCCAAGCATATCGGGGTTCTGCATTGATCTGTTCTATGCTGTACAAGAAGCATTACCTTTTCCCCTTCCTCATGAATTTATTCCCTACATGAATAAACATAGGCAACTTAATGGGACATACGATCAACTTCTTTATCAAATTAAAAACCAGGTGAGTTTTTTCTCCCAAGGTTTTTCTTCTTGCAGATGCCTCTAGGTGAATAAAATCATTTATGGAAAAATGCTAGAGTTACAAACTTTTTTACAATTTTTTTTACAAATTACTTATGTGGTAAGTGGTTATTGGTAAGTAAAAAAATTGATGTAAGTGGTAGGTCCATATGAAGAACCACTAAAATTTTCTCATCTTAACAATTTGTAAAAATGTTATAAAAAAGTTTATGATTGTAGTATTACTCATCCTTCATTTCCCTTTAAGGATTTCATTTTATACTCCACCAATTGCAATATATCATCTAAATATATTTTATTTTTATTTTTATTTTACATGTCATATTGCTATTTTTTTTTTCTATTTTAAATTTTGGTTACTTTATAAGAAAAAGGGAAGGTGAAAACATGTGCTAGGCTTATGCTTGGTGAAGCATAACATAGAATAGTCAAAGTACGACATAAGAATTTTATTCACTTTAGGTGGGTGTCAATTAGTTACCTCATTTAATGTTTCTTAATGTCCATAAATTCATAATTCTCTCTCTAAATGCAGGTTTACGATGCGGTTGTTGGAGACACAACAATTGTTGCTAAATGTTCATTGTATGTTGATTTCACTTTGCCTTATACAGAATCAGGCGTGTCAATGGTGGTTTTGGTGAAAGATGATGAGAACAAAAACTTGTGGATTTTCTTAAAGCCGCTAAGCATTAATCTATGGTTAACAATTGGGGCATCATTCATCTTTACAGGTTTGGTAATATGGGTTCTTGAACACCATGTAAACACTGAGTTTAGAGGTCCTCCAAATCAACAACTTGGCTTGATTTTTTGGTTCTCCTTCTCAACACTGGCCTTCGCTCACAGTAAATTTTCTTAAACCCTCTAGAAGATATTAGGAAGAAGTATATAAAACCCCATTGTGATATCTTTGCAAAGCATAGAAAATGTAACACTTAACCCCTACATGGTATTATTTTGTGTGTAAACCATTAAACACCCATGAAACTAAATAGTGAGTTGCTCATGTGATGACATGTATCCAAATTTAGGGATTCATTTTCACATAAAGCATTACCAAAGTGGGGTTTTGATATTAGCCAATTAATGGTTTACACACAAAGCAATATTAATGAGGATTAAATGTTATACTCAAAACCTCAAGGGGATTTTTGTTTACGTAGAAATCACATACGGTTTTGTGTATTTTTTCCAAAAATTTTATTCTCTCTCTGTGGTTTGTTTGAATTCAAAACATGGATATTCATTATGCATGTTAATATTAAAAATAATTTATGGTACTTGTAGGGGAGAAAGTGGTAAACAATTGGTCAAGATTTGTGCTAATCATATGGATTTTTGTAGTACTCATCCTGACTCAAAGTTATACGGCAAGCCTAACATCAATATTAACAATACAGAGATTGCAACCTACATTTGTTGACGTAAAAGAAATTAAAAATAATGGTTATTTTGTTGGATATCAAAAGCATTCATTTGTTGAGGGATTTCTGATAAAACAATTAGATTTCCATGAATCCCAATTGAAGCCATATTCGACCTTTGAGGGGTATCATGAAGCATTGTCAAAAGGAACCCACAATGGTGGGGTTGCGGCTATTTTTGATGAAATCCCCTATATCAAGCTCTTCCTTGCAAAGTATTGTTCTAGGTATACTATGGTTGGACCCACCTACAAAACTGATGGATTTGGCTTTGTGAGTCTCTCTCTCTCTCTCTCTCTCTCTCTCTCAAAAAAAAAAAAAAAAAACCACCCTGAATTATTCTTTTAATTTTAAGACCTACAAAACTGATGGATTTGGCTTTGTGAGTCTCTCTCTCTCTCTCTCTCTCTCTCTCTCCAAAAAAAAAAAAAAAAACCACCCTGAATTATTCTTTTAATTTTAAGAATGCAATAAAGAATGCCATAGCATTATTTTAAAAGAATGCTATAATTTTGTAACATGTTTCTTCAGGCCTTCCAACAAGGATCCCCTTTAGTCCCTCACATTTCGAGGGCAATCTTGAATGTCACTCAAGATAGAGATAAAATTGGAGCTATCGAGCAGAAGTACTTTGGAAGTCAAACTTCTTGTGAAGATCAAAGCGCCACAATCTCTTCACATGGTCCTAGTCTTGGTGTGGACAACTTCAGGGGCCTCTTCCTCATTGCAGGAATCACTTCCGTGGTCTCACTCTTAGTTAATGTTTCTAACTTCTTTTACTCACATTGGTCGAATTTGGGCAACAACAATCCTGCCAACTCCTATTGGTCCAAATTAGTTGAAATGGCAAAACATTTTGACAAGAAAGATCCACATTCATTTCAGAAAGAAGAATCAAGGGTACATGTTGTAGCAAGTCCCAACGTTTATGAACCTTCTCCTAGTATTGATTATATGCAAATCCACTCAAGGAATTCCATTGAAGGAACATATGATGTGGTTATACATGATGACAACAAAAGTCTCTCTTCAAGTTCAAGGCATGGGGATGCATCTATGCAGGATGTACCCCATTCATCATAGACTTGGTTTTCTGCCCTAATGTTTAAGATGATCTCATTCCCCTAAGTTTGTTTATTACCCTAAAATAGAAGTTTAGTCTTATCAGTCATGATTGCATCGAATGGTTATTTCTTTCGATAGGAAGCTATTTCTCTCTATAGGAAGTGACTGCATTCTTCTTTCATAAAGTGACTATCATTTATTAAAAACTAAGGAAATTACATAATTCCCTATACAATTTTGGGTGGTTCAAAACTGAACTATAAATATTAAAAAAATTTATTAAAATTATGACCTTCCTAAATTGTTTTAATTTACACCCTCAAAAGTAACATAAATTTATATAAGTTGTTTCGCTCTAAAAAAATAATTATATAAGTTTTGGACTAAAATCAATCTAAACACAAATTTCTTCCGTGTAAAATTATGAGACCTTTAGCACACTATATGTGAATTTTAAAACTATATCAGAAAGTCATTTAGTTATTGACTCAGTAACATAATATTCACAATAAATTAATATTATATGAACTCTAGTCTAAATCATATGATATAATATAATATACAATAAAAATATGTTTTACATGATGTGGTTGTACAAGTGGACATACACCAACTGCAACTTTTCCATAAAACCTCCAAACTTATGTAACAATGAATACAATTAGTGAGCCTTAAAATACCTAATAAATGAATGTTTGAATTGTTTTTGTGATTGATAAAACATAAATTTATAAACTCTATATAATAAAATTTCTAGTATTCCTAACATCACTCTTGTTCTAATTAGAAAGTGAACTGCTTATTCTATAAAGCGTATCGATGTGTGTGGACGAGTTGATTGGTAGATTGGCTCCAAGACGACGTAATCCTATGCCTGGTTAAAAGAAGATTCCTTTTTTTTTTTTTTTCCTTTTTCAACAAAATTATATTGCAGTTCCGAAGACAGTCTAATCTTATCATAATGAGATCTTTATATACGGTGACGAGTTGTTCTATTCTAGTTGTCAGGAAAAATATATTAGCTGACCCTTCTGCACACTTCAGTTGTCAAATTCAGATGTAAAAAGTTATTATACCGTCAAATTGCATACGTTTAATGTTATGTAGACAAACTCGAAGCAACAAAATTAATCATCATCTCCTTATTGACAAAATCATCATCCAAGCATTATCATAAGCAACATGAATATATGAAAGAATAACTAATGAAGATTTTAAACAACATAGAATCTCCAACCCCCAACCAAAAAATATAAATTGATATGGATTGTATAAAATAAAGCTACACCTCCTGATACATCTATATTTCATAATTCACTATAAATCGACCAGAAACCTCAACAAACTATAGTGGCAGACCTAAAACTGCTCTTTAAGGTAAAGCTCACCTTATCGATGGAAAGAGTTGGCATTAACTAGCTCAATGGACTTCACAAACACCTTACAGGAGATTATCAAGTTGTGCTTGCAGATCCTGTATGGACACCATATTTATGATGCTTTGAATTTCTTCCGGGGAGTATTCTGCTTTTAACAGGGATTGTACTTGTACATGGGCTTCCACAATGTTTGTCCTGCATTACCAAAAAACAAAAACAAAAAACAAAAAGGATAATTAAGAGTGCACTAAACCAGAATAAATTATTTGGTTGAATTATCAGCTATAAGGGTGAAGAGCATAAGTAACAACTACCAGGCTCAGAGACATTAGTGCGGATGATCCTAATTATTCCATGGATTAATATGTTGTTAAAAAAAGCCACTTATGTCACATATTTTACTAGGCCAGTATGTATTAAAAGAATGAAATTGCAACGACTAGAATTCTAATCATTTGAGAATACTTAAGAGACTCCTAAACCAGGTAGGCTTCAAACAGAAAAAGACTTCTGTAATTATTTCATGCATGCATGAAACTTGAAACAATGAGTTTTGCCAATGAACTCAACATTAGGTTCAAAAAACTCAACTAAAATAAGACCAAAATTGAATCAGCTTAACCATTCACATTAAAACATGAACATTAAAATTGCAAATTCTGCACCATAACTTACTTAATTGGTTTGAAAAGAATTGTTCGGGTCGATGGATTCTGCAGATAAAGCTTCATCTTTTCTATTACTGTTGGTAACTCTTGCTGAATAGCAGCACTCACCTGTTCCAAAAATACAAACTCAATACATGTGAGCCTTAAAAACTTAAACATAAACAATAAAAATTTGAATACCAAATAATATGATACTCAAAATTAACATGTTAAATCAATCATTTAATACAAGATCTATCGCTTGCATCAGTACATGGTTGAAAAGCGTTTTTTTGTTGGCAGGTTGAAAAGAATTCATCATTTATCATCTTGCAATGGTTTCCCATTTAAAAGGCAAAAATGAGGAATATTTTAAAGAAGGTTCCTCATATATGTAATTCTTCACACCACTTCTAATCAAGCTATCATAAATCAACCAAAGGTACATACCTTCTGAACAATTTCTGCCACTTTATCAGGACTAGCAAAAGCTTGATCCTTAAGTGGTTTGGCCAAAACGGACTCTTGCTTTTGATTCTGACTACCTGAGGATACTGAAAATTTCACAGCTGTCACCTACAAAAACAAATTGGAAACTATTTAGACCAAAAAGACAAATAATTGCCTCTGAACGAAACTCCATGAAAACTGAAATTTGTTATATAAATACAAGAAAATTTAAATGAGAGAAATCAGACACCTAAATTAATGCAGAACAAAACCAAAACAGATGCAACAACAAAATTGAACAAAGAAATAAAAATAAATAAATAAATAAAACTAGGAATCAGAACCAAAAAAAAACTAGGAATCAACACCTAGGGTTGGCTAGATTCAGCACTAAGACAATAGAAAAAGTTCCAACTGAAATTCTATTCACATAAACTTGTCCCCATAGGAATACAATAGCATCCTTATATAGACTACTAGGACTAAACCAAAATTCTAATTGACTTAAGAAATCCCAATTAGTGAATCACAAGAATATCCTTGACTTTAGGAAATTAAATAAATTACTAATAACTTAGTTAACTAATAAGAACTCAAATTTTGAGCAAAAAACAATAATAAGACCTCAAATAAAATCCAATTGACTTCTAAATTAAATAGAATTTTCTTTTTGCTTCTGCATCATAAGAATTTAGGCATGTGAAGCTTGCACCAACTCTTGAATCACCTTTGGCAACACCAAGAATAAAGATGGCTTATGTTCTACCGTATCATTAAATTTATTTGCAATAATAAAATCAATGGATAAAATCAGTGTTGCAAATGTGACAGCCTTATCCCAATCCTCAAAGAGATTTGAATCAAACTTTTCCACGTCATCAAGCTATTTCACTTCATGCACCATAGGGGGATGATCAATATTAGATGCATCAAACTCACTTTTCACAACAATGTGTACCCACCTATTTGTTGCTCTCTAGTTTAACCCTCTCCTCATCAACAAATGAGAAATTTCTAGTGGTAAGTAACATTTCTGACTCTTCTAGAGGCTGAATTAAGTTTATTACACATGGTTCAAATATTTCAACTTGTTTAGGCTCTACGGTATTTTCTTTTTTGTCACATGAACATTGAGACAAAATTTGTTGGTACTTGTTCTTTGCTTTCAACACTAGGTTCAAAGTGGTACTTGATGTTTCCTCATCACCACGGTCTCAATACCAGCATTGTCTTTGAATGAAGTTTTAAGTTCATTGCTACCTATATCGTCCTTGACGCTTCCAATGACTCAAGTCCATTATTAATTAGCTCAAACCTTTCAAAGAAGAAAGTTCTATTAAAAATATTATTAAAAAAAAAGTCTTGAAAGGCTTTTGCAAGATTTGCTAAGGTTTGTTCCATGGCAAGCTCTGCTAGAGTGGCTTAGGATTAGGTATTGCATGAACACTCATATTGCTTTCTATAAATTGTGCTACTAACTGTTTGCTCCCTTGTCCCCAACTATTTCTTTGATCTAAAAAAACCATCTGATGTGATTGGAGTAGATATTTCTTTCAATTGAATTAAAATAGATATTTTTCCTTTCATCCCAGTCAGTTATGGCAAGCTTGTAAAATCTAAGATGAAGATTCTCAATATCACTCAGTAATCCATAGCTCTACAAATGAGTTTCATCTTGGCAAACCTTACTTTCTTATTATCTGAAAAACCTACTTGTTTAGATAATTGGTCCGTGTCATGTAACCAATTGTTCAAAATCCATGAGTCTTGACAACCATAATAAAGTAGGTGCCTCTAATATTATCATGGTTCAATGGAAGAAAGTTTCAACAAATAATTGTAACAAGAACTTGTGCATGCTGACTTCTTCTGTTGATGACCTCGCTCTGTTCTGGGCACGCAGTATCTCTATGGAGCTTTAAAATTTTGTGGACTTTTAGTTGATTTGGAACTATAGAAATATACTATTCTTCAACATGTGAGCTGATGGGCTTACCATGGCTAATACTATGTCACGAGCCTGGATGTATGGGCTTAATACTGTCCCAAACAAGACCCATAGACTAAAAAACCAACAACTAGCTTCCAAAACATGATGAAAATGGCATAACTTGTCAGTTTGAAGAGACGGTCAAGATAGGGATTAGGAGCAATCCGACAACGTTTGTGAATGTCCTTGCGACAGGTCTTGACCAAGAAACAGTCGAACTGCTCACTTTTATTGGCGATTGGAATGGGCACACCTTGATTTTGGCAATGACAAATCAAGAGTTGTGGGTCAATTGGTTATCAGTGACAACACTTGGTCAAGGATGTCTTGTTCGACACCAACCTTGACGAAGCTCTCAGATTGCGATTTCAATTGATTGAGATTCATGCATCTAATGGGCCGAATCATGGTTGTACAGCGTGGCCAACTTGGTGGCAGCTGGAATTATGTCAGTGTTTCGGATTCAATAAATTGGTTTTCCTTTTTCTTCTTTTATTTTTGGTAGCTAGTGGTTACCAGGTAAGATGGGATTTGGTTTTTCAGGTTTGACTGTGATGCAGTTGGAGTTGGAATTGATTACTATAGAGGGTGGTAATTTGTGGTGGTTTTGTTGGAATATTGAGCCAGAGCATTTCTGATAACAAAACTGATTTAGAACAACAAGCAAATGCTGATAGCAAAACTGATTAAGAACAACAAGCTCTGATACCTAAATTAATGAAGAACAAAACCAAAATGGATGCAACAACGAAATTGAAGAACAGAGAAATAAAAATAACTAAGGAATCAACACTTAAGGTTGCTTGGAGTTAGCAGCAAGCCATTAAAAAAAGTTGGAAAAGTTCCAATTGAAATGTTATTCATCATAAATTTGTGTCCATATGAGTACAATAGCATGCTTATATAGATTATCTGGACTAAAGCCTAATTCTAATTTTTAGAAATATCAATTTTTGAATTACAAAAATACTCTTGAATCTAGGAATTTTAATAAAATACTAATAACCTAATTAACAAATAAGACTTAAAATCAAATCAAATAGACCAATATAAATACAATGACTTCTAAATTAAATAAAGCCAAATTAAAATAGAATTTATTCTGTGCTTCTCACATCACATTAAGATACAGGATTCAAGAGAAGCAAGGTGCTCTGTTCTCCAAGATCGTACAAAATTTTTTCACATGAGATGAACCTTCTCCTATCTCACTTGTAACTTTGATTTGTTAACTTCCTTCATAATTAGATCCAGGGTCTAGTCTCTCTATTTGCTAGGTGGCAACGTTTTCTTCATTATATTCTTTATTAAGTCTAACATCATAATTAATGAGGCAAAAGACAAACCTTGGTAACAAACGAAAGCATAGGATCCACAACTAGCTTAGTGAACCTTCTCCTATCTCACTTGTAACTTTGATTTGTTAACTTCCTTCATAATTAGATCCAGGGTCTAGTCTCTCAATTTGCTAGGTGGCTACGTTTTCTTCATTATATTCTTTATTAAGTCTAACATCATAATTAATGAGGCAAAAGGCAAACCTTGGTAACAAACGAAAGCATAGGATCCACAACTAGCTTAGTGACTGACATAATAAACTCCTCACAGGTGGCTTTTAGGCTTTTTTCAAGCTCCTGCAAGTGAACGAATGCAACCACATATTACAGCGTTATTCAAAGTAGGGGTAATAGAAATACACAGAAAAAGTTCCAACAAATATCATAATATCAACAGAACTTGAAAAGAACTGTCAACCAGCTACCAAAAGTGAATTTATTCTCCAAAAACATTAGTTGGAGCATTAGGGATCATAATTGGAAAAAGGAATGAAGCAATAAACTTGGTCTATGTAAAATTAAAATTTGGGTTCATTGATATTTTCATAAGTTAGACTTGGTGATTGCACAGTCAATATCTGCAGCAAATAAGAAATAGTCACCAACAAATACAAGAGCTTTCAGTAACTAAAGCTTTTGTAGAAAGCATAAGTAGTATCACCATCAAATTTCTAATAGCATATTAAAAGCTAAAAGACATGGCAAAATATATCAATAAAATTTGTTTATACAACTTAATTTCCAGAATGACATCACTAGAACATGAGTTGTATATGACTTCACCATGAAGTGCACTTATTCATTTATTAGTTTAATATTTAAATCAACTTTTTCTCAGCAAACCATTTATTCTCTGGACTCAGCTCATTTAAAGATTGTGTCATAAGGCAAAGTCACAAACCTTCTTAGCATCTATTTGACTTTCCAAAACTCTAGGAGATAAGGTCCTTGCCAATGAAGTTGATCTTGACCAGTCAAATAGCGAGGCTTGACCTCTAAGAATACGTCTTAAATGCTCCTGGCAGTGGAATTAAAGCATAAAAAGAAAAGAAAAAAGAATTACATTTAAGTGGAAGATATCAGAGATTTTCTAATTACAAAAAACATGCTCAAATAATAAACCTAGATGGTGTAAGAAATATAAGCAGAACTCTAGGATTAAAATACATACATACATACATATATATATATATATATTAATGCACCACATTTCAGAAAATAATCCTACAATGCTTTGAGGGATGATTTGGGAGGCATGGACACGGCAAAATTGCCAACATACTGGTGTCAGACACGACACTTATCTGACACAGACACAACCGGATCAAGCACGCACTCAAGAAGAAAAAAATCTTTTTTTTTTTAATTCAATTATTCTATTTTGACGTTGAATGTTGTTTATTTGAACTCTTTTTATGGGAGTCTAGTTTATTTGAACTCTTTTGTTCGTACTTTAAAGAATATTTTATTGTTTTAAAATTAATTTTAGATATATTTCCAAACATTTCATTGTTGTTACATACTTTTTAAATCCAAAATAAACATAAATTATTTCAAATATAAAATATATATACCTAAAAATAAAAATTAATCAATTAATTGTCATATCCTCAATGTATCGTATCCTAGTTTTTCAAGAAATGCCGTGTCGCCATACTACATATTATGTTGTACTAAGTACCATATCCATATCCGTGCTACATAGGTGATGATCATTTAATAGTTTCTATTTTTTTCTGATGAATGCAGGTAAACTACTCTGTAAATCATACTTTTAGGAAGCAAAAGTTTATTTCTACATAGTGTGATAATCCAGTGTCACGTTCTAAACTTTCTGGTAATAAACCACAATCCAACCCATTTGCTGGCAAAAACATCCAATTGAAGACTGGAGAACAAACCCAAAAATTACAAAAAGGAAAAAACAGAGTAAAGACAGAAAAGAAAACCAAGCAAAAGATTAATTACAAAAACGTAGCCTTTCGTATATATATCATTCTTACTTTTCAAAAAAAAAAAAAAAAATTGAAGACTGGAGAACAAACTATACAGCCAACAACTCAACCATCTTTTTCATTTTTAATCCATAAAAATATATTTGAAAACCATCAGAATAGAATGAAGCACCACGCTACAGCCCCAGAGTTAAGTTTGAAATACTATAAACTTGTAGAAAATAAACAAAACAAAGTCCACACCAGATTTAAATTTCAGCTCCTATGGAACCAAAAGCCTTGAATTTACTCTACCTCAACAAATAACTCCAATACATACAATGGACAAGAATCATGGAAGTCAAACACCTAAAAGTTAAGTTATAATCTAAGAAGCACGGACATGGACACAGGTACGGAACGACAAGACAATTTTCGAAAAATTAGGACATGAAACGGTGGGGATACGCATATTAATTAATTATTATATATTTATATTTATATTTTTAAATATTGTTAAGCATTTATTTTTTCATATAATGTTAAACATAAATCAATTTAAGAGCAATAATGAATAATAATGTGAATTCATGACTAATAAATTATGCTTAGAAATTAGAATACAAACCAAGAATAAGATCCAAAAGAGTAAATAAAAGATAACTAAATACGTGTTTAAGATTAAAACTAAAAATAAATAAAAGATTAATGTCCCAGCCATCCCACATTTTTTTTTTAAAGGACACAGTTGGGACACAAGTGTAGAAGTGTCTTAGGTAGGGGTGTACAAAAAACCGAGGAACCGAAAAAACCGCTTCAAACCGACTGAACCAATGCAAAAATTTTGGTTTGGTTTCAATTCGGTTCGGTTTCGGTTTTATATATAATAAAATCAAAAATTTCGGTTCGGTTTTCAGTGGCAAATTTTAATGCACCGAACCGATCAAACCGAACCGAACCAATCAATATATATATATATATATATATTTATGTAACACTAAGTCACGTTGGAGTTTGTAGCTTAGTGGTATGATGTGGCTTCAATGACTAAGAGTTCCCTTGTTTGAGCCTTCGCCTAAACGTTTTTGAGTTTTTTAATTTTTTAAAACCATTAAAAGTTAAAACCCTAGCATCTTATATTTATAGGTTCTACCTCTTCTGCCCTTTTCTTTCCAGCCGCCCCCTCCTCCATTTTTTTTTTCCTCATTCACCATTTTGTCTCTCACCATTTTTTCTCTCTCTCACCCTAGCATTTTATTCCATCGCCTTCCTCCACTCCTTCAACCTCACCTCCAGCTCCTCCCCCACCGATCGCCCCAACCCCCTCCAATGCGCTAACCAGTACTCTCTCTCACAGACGGCAGCACACTCCATTCTCCAATCCCTTTTTCTCACGGTCTCTGCCTCTGCCGCCGCCTCCCCACAATCCCTCTTGTTTGGATGGTTAGAAAATTCATCCAAAAAAAAAACACAGACTATCACGCTGCTTCAGTTCTTCTTCTCCGTTCTCTTCTTTTTTCTTTTTTCTTTTTCCTTTTTTTTTTTTTTTTTTGGCTACTTGCTTGGTGCTAGGTGCTTGGGTGGTGAGAAAACGTGAGAAGGTAAAGGAAATATATATATATATATATTTTTTTTTTTTTTTTTGGTTTGTTTTCTAATTATATACATGATTTTGATTTTTTTTTTTTTTTGCTTGGTGTTTGGGTGCTGAGAAAATGTGAGAAAGTAAAGAGAAATAGGCATTTTTTTTTCCTCTGATATGTTTGGTTCTAAGAAATTGGAAGCAACTGAAAACCGACCGAACCGAACCAATTGAAATCCAGTGTTCAGTGTCGGTGTTCCTCCCTTTTAGTTCGGTATCAGTGCCAAATTTGGTAAAACCAAAATTTCAGTTCGGTAGAAAAATCGCACTTCAAACCAAACCGAACCGATTACACCCCTAGTCTCAAGTATGGCATCCCAAATGAAGTGTACCTACTTTCCTAACATATAATGCACAAAGAATTTATTTATTCAAAATGAAAAATGGGAAAACAGGAAAAAGAAAAAACCATACACAGCTAGAGAAGTGATAGAACATGTGATTTATATGCAGAAACAAGAAACACTAATGCACTCGACAAAAGGAGAGCTTTAGCCTCAGATATACTTACTAGCAAATGTGAGAAATCAAGTTCCTTGTGAGTAACCGAGAATTCAATATCAAAAGGTGCAATCTGGAAGACCAGAACTTATTAGTAAACAACAACATGATTAGTTACGGCCAGCAAAATTTATTAGTAATCACTTCAATAATATTTTCCAATAGAATATCCACCAGGAAAAATAGAGAGAGAGGAGAGATCACCTGCTCCCTTAAAATAAGGAGATGTTTTATGAGGAAGAGCTGCCCATCCATTGGTGATGATCTCTTCACAATGAGTTTGCTTGCTTTCTGTAGCAGAACACCAATTAAAAAATATTAAAAAAAAGAAAAAAGAAAAAGCATAGCACACTGCTACATTTAAAATGTGGTTGCTTGTTCACATGCTTATATAGGAATCATAAAAAGCAATTCAACATATGGAGGCCATAATCAAATCCCCTCTTCTCCATAGAAACAACCAGATTTTCCACTGATATCATAAGATTGTATGTGACATAGTACTAATGCACAAATGACTTCTCAGTGCTGTGTTCCACTGTATAAAGAGTTCTTTCTTTAGCATACTTACTTGGATAGATATGGAGCAAACTTCTACTGCTTCCTGATAAATGTATCAAACAACCCAATTTTCAACAAAATAATCATGAAAGCCAATTTAAAAGATGAGAAGTATAGCAAAATTGATAATCCAAAAATTTAAATACCTGCGCCAAACCAGTGAAAACTGCTTGTTCTAAGCAACGATACAACTTTGAAAGACATGAAAGGTTTTCTCCAGCGGTGGATACCAAGTTTTGAATACATCTGGGTTCTCCTCAGCCTACAATTTGATAAACAAGCAGGTGTAAATATGTAAGAATCTTATTCAAGATAAATTTATACTTTATTTCAGGGAGTCAAAAAGTAAATAAATGGTACATGCCATCAAACAACACAAGAGTGGAAGTAATACATGTTTCCACTCAAACAACAACAAAGCCTTAGTCCAAACTTTTTGGGGTCAGTTACAAATCCTCGACAGATTAGTTAGGGTCGACCACCTATATTATTTTACTCCATTCTATTCTATCTGAAATCATACTCTCTATTACTTCTCTAATTGATATGTCTCTTTTATCACTTCCCTAATTGACATCTTTCCACTCAGACCACCAAAAAAAAGAGAGAAGATGCAACTACTGTAACAACTGTGTGTCTAATACTCCTACAAGTTGGTCAATTTAACATAACTATAGTTATCTCATAGTGTAATATGCAGGACAGCAGAATATGCATGAACGCAATTTAATTATTAGACACAAATTTTATTTAAGCTTTAAAAATATATATAAATAAAATAAAGACAAGGTAAGGTACATTACAGAAATAGTTTCTGAGCTATTCTCCATAGATTGTTCCAGCTTTACAGGGTAATCCAAGTCTTCATCAGAAGGCAAATAATTCGCTATCTACATAAGAAGCAGGCATAAAATTCCAAACAAAATCAATCTACTTGAACAAAATAATAGCTCCCCAGAAAATTAAGAAATAGCAAAGAGAGGAAAAGAAATCTATGAAATTGATCTTAGTATATTTATCTCAAAGAAAGGCTGTTAAATGTGAAGGTTCTTTCTACAATTGGAAGTCAAGTCACAAACATCAAGTGACACAGAAGTAGGCAACTCCAGAAGGGTTATACTGCTATTCCAATCCCTCCACAAGCACATTTACTGTTCCCAAAACATATGAGTCCACAAATTTATTTTTACATAATTGCATAGCATTCAGATGCTACTTGTAATCAATCACTCAATCCAGAGTAAGTAATTTCCCAGGCAAGAAAAGAAAACAGAGGAAAGTCTATTTTCCTAAAATATATCCAAGAGATCAACAGTGATCAATTAACCATATTAATCACTGTGTAAATGATCATATAGGAAAGAATCCAAATTTCCATATTCATTTATATGCCCACCATCACTGAAAATCTTCAACACCTCAAAAATGGCATCAAAGATTCTTGGTCATCTTATTAAAAAAGCAATACCCAGTGCACAAAACTCCACTTTTGCAGGGCCTGACTAACAAGTGACATTTAACGTAGAACATCATTAAAAAAGAGAATCAATTCTGTCTCTGACTAACAAGTGAAAATTTTTTGTGTTTAGAAATCAGGTGAACAAGCTTTCAAAGCCCAGTCAACAATGTAAATCTTATAAAAACCTTTGCAAATACATAGATTAAAGAATCAATAGGAACAACTTCTCAAGAATAAAGATTACCTCATCACGAATATGTGTTCGTGCACGAAAAGTCAACCTCTCATGAACATCTGCTAGAATTCTTTGTAATGTAGGACGTAGCCCAGCTAATGATTCACCCCGTCTATTTACCTGTTCTCCCAAGACTTCAACTTTGAGGATATCAACAAGTTCACACAGAAAATCGATATTTGTTTCATGAATAAGTTTTGGCCGTAGTGTATCATACAAATATGTAGACCTGCAGGATAAGTTATTGTTGTCATAAGAATTTGATATATAATAATGATGAGAGTAAACAAACCAAACCTTCAATAATTTCAACATCAAAAAAGGAGCTCACAAAAATGATTAACAGAAACTCTAAGGGAAAAACAAAGAAAAATCTTATGTGCCAAACAACTTTCAAAAAGTTATCTACCCTAATACCTCAATTTCTATGGGAAAAATATTAGAAAGAAAGAACTTATAAATAAAAAGAAGCGGTCACCTTGAACATGGAAAGACAACTCAAATTCCAAAATTTATAACTTGGTAGATGATTTTCCTTAAACATGTCTAAGCAAGTTTCTTTGGCCAAAGAGAGAGAAAAAAGAGGACCGGGGGGGGGGGGGGGGGGGGGGGGGGTGGGTGTGGGTTTGGGGAATTGTTTTCCTAGTTTCCATGAAAACCCAAATTAAAATATTTGATGGAATCTCCCATGTGATGTGCTGAACTCCAAGGGCTGAAACTTTTACCCATTAAAAAAGACTTCATAAAAGTACACAAACATTTAGAGCAAATACACATCTTTCAATAGTGGTTTCTGTCATATCAGAGTTTCCATCTTCGACATAAGAAAGGTTAAGGAAATTTTTATGTTTATGTGGAACTGAGGGAAACAACTATCCATCATTGCTATACAATTTAGCATAGGTGAAAACACTAAACTAAAGCCACTACATGTTAAAATGAAAATAATTAAAAAGAAAAGGATAGGAAAGTAAAAGAAAACAGAAAAATAAAAAGAAGAAAGAAAAATGACTCTACAAGCTGGAAAACTCACAATGGATCTATCAATGGAGCCAAACTTGAGATATCCTCCGAAGAAGAAGGGAAAAAATGATCAAAGAGCTGGTACTCAAGCTGACAGACCTGCAATTTTATATCAGTATCAATCGAACTGTCACCAGGAAAAAAGAAAGATCTGCCAGAACATTTATAATGATTGAACTCAAAAAGAAAATATCCAAGTGTAGCACAGAGCTCCAAACTAATTGTTTCTCAATAGTAAACTTGCTGAACACCCTTTGATGGAAGCTCACATGTTAGGAATTCTAGTGAGAAAACATGAGGATATGAGATTCATCCAAACTAATTGAAGGTAGTACTCTTGCCACTATATAATTATGCATGAATCTGAGTTTTGACTCTTTCTAGATACGTACATACATACAAGAATGTCATGTGAAAACAGTCATTCAATATAGCATGGCCCAAAGTCACCAGAACCATATACTGCTTAGGTTTAGCGTTACAGGAGTTCATTAAAGAAGCATTGAATAACAATATAAAGGGAATATCAAATTCATCACTAAAAATCCAGTCGTGGAAGAAGCTTTCTAAGGATTCACCCATCTAAAATATCCAAAGGCTTCCAACTAATATTTAAATACAACTACTTCACTTAAAGGCGTCATAGAAACCAAGAAAATGAATACTATCGACCATAAAACAACATCTGAAAATGCAATTCTTCATATTTTCTTTAATTAACAAGGACATACAGGACAGTCAACAACCTTCATTTCTTTATTAGTAAGTTACACATGCATCCAATGGATTTTGAACCCACAACCTCCCCTCTATTTTCACCAGTTTATCAAAATCAAGCCTACCTGCATTAGATATGCGCATCCAGATCTAGTTAGTGATGGCAACGACTCTTTCTTTGCAAATTCAGATATCCGTTGATGCACTATGCCTCTTACCTGGATGGCACAAGAGAAATGAAACATATGATTAAGACCAATTGACCAACTAAAACAAATGACTGGAAGAAACCAAGAAATAACCCTTCATGTGTGAAATTATAGAACCCCCTTTAAGATCAAACAATTCAAATTAGAAAATAATTACATTTTAAACCCTGAAGTTTAGAAGGTATAACAAATTAAACCCTACAATTTCAAAAGTAACAAATTAAACTATGAGGTTTTATATAGTAACAAAGTAAATCCTATAATTTCAGAAGTAACAAATAAAACCTAAAAGGTTCTCCAGTGCATAAATCAAAGATATAAGTGGAACAACTTGTGTTTGTGGTTTAAAATAGGTTGAGGGTTTAACACATTACTTTTAAAACTACGGGTTTTAAATTTATATTTTTTCAGTGTTTAATTTGTTGCCTCCCCAAATTATAGGATTTAAAATGTAGCTTTTCCTATAAATTATTTTCAAAACAACCAATCATCAACTCACCAAGGAAAGACGCTGTTCACAATATAATTTGTGGCATTCTGCAAGAAGTTGAACATATTCTTTCCTTGATGATCGGCTTTCAATTTCCTCCAGCACTGGCTTAAGCTGCAAAAACTAACCATCTTTAGTTGCCTCTACATAAGAAAAAATAAATTTACAGCACGCTTCCCCTTCTCACATCAGAGAGATCCAAATAAGAGTTTTAAAGGATTTATATTTTATTTTAAGCCCCAACTCCAGTCACTGACACAGTGGTAATCATATAACATCTTTATTTTGAACCAAAAACAAAATGGCTACCTCATTCGCTGCTGCTTTGAAACGAACATGTATAACAGATGCCTCTACACCTTCAGAAACAGCTGCTTTCTGCTCCCACTAGATCGGATTGCTGCCTGGACCTGAGAGAACGAACAAGTATATCACTGAGGCCTGAGCTCTCTGCTGTCTACCCATGTGCCTATCTATCTACCTCTGTGTGTGTGCGTGTGTGTATGTGACAACTATTCAAATGAAAATGCTCACTTCACCTGAGAAGAAGCACTTTTGAGCACAGAAAGTACGTGAGAACGGATCATGCCCAGAGCTCGTGACTGTCAACAAGTAAATTTCTAGATTATTTGAAGTCAAAACTCAAAACAAACCATACTCGCAGAAGCTAACTCAATAATAGAGGATAAAATTACTAGTTTTCACCGAATCATTCACCGAATGAAATGTTAACATCAGAGTCACTTGTGTACCTGAAGCTGTCGGAACTTGAGTAAGTAAACACTAGATTCTGCATACTGCGGATTGCTTTCAACATACCTAAGATTCAATAATGATAAGTTCTCACTTCATTGCAACTTACAAATGCTAATAACCAACAAACTTGCATGAATTTAACTGAGTATTTCCAGATTCACAGAATTATAAGAAATCACAGACTTGGGAAAGTATCCACTTACGAAATGCAATCGTCAAGCCGTTTGAGCAGCGGGAGAAAATTCTCATTTCCAACACTCATATTTGGAGAATAAAAATTGGAAGCAATCTGCACATAGTTGTAAAATTAAATAAGCCATGACTTGCAGAACATTATTCCAATCTTGTTTGGAGATAACTCAAGGATCCAACAGATACAGAAGTGCATTGCATTTAAAATTGAAGAATTTGGATAAGCTAGAGTGCTTTTGTAAGGGGTTTAACAAACAAGAATGATCTTATGAGTAGAAATTTAGAGGCTGTTTGGTTAGACTGTTTCCGTAACTCAATTCTCAGTTTTCATAACTCATAACTCAAAAATGGTGGGACCCATAGCTCAATATCCGTTTGGCTGCACAATAACTTTGTTTCCATAACTTTGTTTCCATCACTCAATTCTCGGATTTTTGAGTAATGAATTATGGAAACTGAAAACACATATTGGCTATTTTCAGTTTTCATAACTCATCACTCAATGGCATTTTTGTGATTAAACACACATGAGGGACCCATTCAGCCCACCTTTTGACCACCTTTTGACCTTTTTTTTTCCGTTTCTTCTCCTGGGTTGGCTGTTTTTTTTTTTTTTTTTTTTTTTCTTCTTCTTTCACTATTTCGGTCTTCATGTTCTGGGTTTTTTTTTTTTTTTTTTTCTTCTTCTTTCATTGGTTCGGTCTTCATGTTCTGGGTTTCTTTTTTTTCTTTTTTTTTTTTCACCGGTTCGATCTTCATGTTTTGGTTTCTTTTTTTTTCGTCTTCTTTCACTAGTTCGGTCTTCATGTTCTAGGTTTCTTCCTTTTTTTTCTTCTTCTTTCACTAGTTCGGTCTTCATGTTCTGGGTTTCTTCTTTTTTATTTTTTCTTCTTCTTTCACTGGTTCGGTCTTCATGTTCTGGGTTTCTTTCTTTTTTTTTCTTTTTTTCTTCGATGAGTTTGGGTACTGAAAAAAAAAAAAAAAAAAAAAAAAAAAAAAACTGCACCGGATGACAGGTACGGGGCTCACAAATAGTGTGAAAAAATTAAGTGATGGTAAAGGAGTGACGGTGCCAAACAAGTGTGATATTTTAGAGTGATGAGTGATGAAAATTGAGTGACAGAAATTGAATAACAAAAAAAAAAAAAAAAGCATCCAAACATGCTCTTACTTTTCTAATATCTTTTTTTTTTTTTATAGGTAAGAAGTATTATTAAAAAAGGAACACTTTATGCAAAAAAATAAATAAATAAAGCAGCCAAAAGATACAAAAGAAGCAACAATAATGATCAATTTTATTAAAATAATGTTCCATCTTTTTCCATTACTTCAGATATATTCTCAATTGTTGAACTGTTCAATATTATATTAAATGATAAATTTTACGGTAACACCATCATGAAGTCACAATGAAATCTGCAACCCAGTCATTCAAACGGCATCATGAATGCTATAAATAGTTCCTCATGTGGGAAAAAACTTGAAAAATAAATAGTAACTTCTAAATTTCATGTCTTATGCAATTGATCTTGGATGAAAAAATGTAAATAAATAAAATAAATAAAAATAAAAATAAAAAAAGAGGTGCATATTATATACAACTAGGCTATGGTTGGAAAAGTTAAGGCAAACAAATAGACATATGCGCAGAATCTAATTTTTAAAGCAAACTGAAACTCTTGGTAAGATAGCATTCAAACCTTACATTCTCCAATTCATCAAAGTAGTTGAGCTTACTACGAAGTGCATCAGCAAACTCAATCAGCCTTTGCTTCTCTACTACCTGAAATGAGACCAGCAGAGTGAGAGGACAAAGCAACTTTTTCAAACAAACATTATACCTTAGGTAGTTTGTGAGACATGGTCATCAATTACAAAACAAGAATTATCATAACACCAACATAAGACAATAGAGCCTACAATATATGCCGCATATATAAGGTATGACCTAAACTTAAACTTTCTCATGCCATATGGTTGAAGCTCCAACAAAAAGACCAGAAATGAATTTCCTTTGCACCTAATGACTCTAAGAACAAGCCAAATATCTACAAATAACCCCAATGCCCATTCTCCGTCAAGTCATAATGAAGCCACATTTTAAGTTTTCAGGACTTCGATATGCCAGATATTGTCGAGTCTAGGCAAGTAAAACATCAAAAGAAGGATCGGAAAGCAAGAAAAAACACACCAGCCGGTCACATGCATCATGAAGAGTTTTAGTCTTTGTAGCGACTGCCTGATGCTGCAGCTGTAGTTCATTAAAATAGTCCAGGGTGTCATCCACCTGCACCAAAAACGAGCTGAGACATCTTAAAAATCCAAACAGTACACCACCATATAAGTCATGGTAAAGGTATTGTGACAGAATCAATCCTCAACGGACAACATAGGAATGCAGTATACATCTAACATAAACAAACATACCTGAAGAAGTATACCGTCACAGGTCTGTATGCGCTCTGTTAAAGTGCTCACATAGTGTTGATATTTCTCCTCTGTCTAAGGAAACAGAAGAATGAGGTGCCAGTTAGCATTTATTGATAAATTCCCAATTGTCCCACAATCTTAAACTATTAAAAAATGATAATTTTCCAAGAGCCTTGTAGTTCAGTGGCATTGCACCTTGGTTCAATACCCCCTTCCCCCTTGTTTTAACTATCGAACTATCAACAAAAAAAAAGGGTAATTTAATCATTTAACCATATTAAATAACACTCCACCTTACAAGTGGGCTCAAACAAGTTGGAGTGAAGACATGGTTCGAACCCAAAACAATCTAATCATAAATTATCCATTGTCCAGAAACGAAAAAAAAAATGATAATAATTTATTAGGAATGGGTGAATATAATAATTCAACCATAGTTCTAACAATTCAAGTATACCATGTAACAAAAAATATGTTACAGTGAGAAATCACTATTGAATTATGAAAAAAATATGCCTAGAGCCTTGTGGCTCAGTGGCATTGATTGAAGGTTGAATCCCCCATGTCCTCATTATTGTAACCATTGAATTATTAACAAAAAAAGGATAAATTTCAATCAATTAACCATAATAACAAAACTCAGCCTCACGAAAATGTTCGAACTTAGGACAAACTTAGGAAGATTTGCTCTGATACAGTGATAAAATTCTAAATTTAGTCATTTAACAATAATTCTAACAATTCAAACATATATCACTAACAAGCACTAACCTCTGATTTCATGGCGGATTCAAGATCTGTAAACCACTTGTAAAACTGCAACAGAAAATGAAATCAGGCAAATGAAGAAAACCAAAAAAAAAAAAAAAAGCTTATAATAGCAAAAGGATTTTTTTTCATTCAACCTGATTTGTATTGAGCAAGAGTGGTAGAGTAGTTGAAGAACCATAATCTTGGACAGAATTGTTACTGTCATTAGCCGAAGCCGAAGCCGAAACGGCGGAGACGGCGTTATCCTGGTGGTCTTGAGATAGATTGGGCGGAAAAGGGCGCTCCGCGAACACATGAGAGAGCGCTGCGATCGCCGCTTGCTGCTGCTCCGTCAGAAAAGTACTCTGAAGTACCAACCACCATTTGTTACCAAACAAAACCGATTAGATCCAATTAGATTATAGCAAAAATACAAGAAGAATTCAGAGATTTCGAAAACACAAGTAGTGTTGTAGATCAAGAACACGAGAAAAAAAAAAAAAAAAAAAAAGGATTACTTGATCCCAAGTTTGGGCGAAGTTGTAGCTTCTGGAAGCCGCTTCCGATTTCGGAAACGGAACCGTGGGAGCGCTTGGCTTCGTCGTGGTTGACATTGCAATTCACAATTCACAACTTCATAACTTCACAATCCTTTAACGTTTCAAATCTGGACAGGTTTCTCTCTCTCACTCAGTACTGCGGTTTTGGTTTTGGGCTTTCTACAAATCGCTTTCCCTTTTGAATGTGCTGAAGACTGTAGAAGTTAGATAAGGTTGGTAAGTTTTCTGGACTTACCAGAGCCCAGCCCAATAACAAATGAAATGGGCCTCTCTTGGCCTTTTTTGTTTAGATCCATTTTTTATTCTTCTACTGCACTGAAACTGAAAGCACCCGACTACCAATTTTCCGGTAAGACTTCCTCAATCTTATTGCAAACTGAACTCTTGTACTATCAGTTTTATAGGTATTGTCACTGAGGTTTAAGAATGGTCCAAACTAACTTTCTCAATCTTGATTATTTTTAACTATAATTAACAGAAAATTGTCGTATCATGTGCGCATTTAAAATGATTACTTTTATAGTTAAATGGCCACGTGCATATCATGTGACCATATTTTAGTTATAATTATAGAAATTGAAATGGAGAGTCAACTTTGACAATTTTTAAACCTCAATGGTTAATAATACAAAATAAATAGTATAGTAATAGAAGTACCGGTTAAAAACGACCCAATCCTTAGGAGTTTTTGCATTTTGGCCATTTTCTTGTACTACCAAATATTGGATTAAATACTTGTTTAGTATTTATCATAATTATTTAATTTTTATTTGTTTATTTAATAATAAGAGTGATGGATAATTAATATCAATCCTATTAAGAGTCTATTTGCAAAGTTGCTTTGAATGTCATTTGCTAAATAAAAGTTATATTCAGTAAATAGACACTTTGAAAATTAATTGTTAGCTTAGTGATAGTCCTTAATGGAAGTAGTATAAATTAGTCGCTAACCCGTGCAATGTATAAAATAGTTAAATAAAAGGATAATTAACCAAACTCAAGTTAAAAGAAAAAGCTAGAAGAATTAGTGAGAGACTGATTTGCTCACCAAGAATTTAAAGGAAAAAAATATTGAGAAAGAAAAAGAAAGTGTAATGTTACATTAAGAGTGTAATGTTGGAAACTAAACCAACGTTAAAGACAATGGAGAAACTATTTGCAAAGAGGATTGCAACCTTTGTATGTTTACTTGGCTCAAGGCCAAAATTCAAATTCAATTTTGCAACAAAAAAAAAAAAAAAAAATACAACAACCTCACTACACAAATCCACTTTTTGCTCTAATTTATTTTGCAAATCATACACTATCAATAATTTCAATAAACACTATTGCTAAATCTGCTATTTATTAAAAGAAACTTGATGTAAAGCCAAACATTAGGCTTTCTAGGGGTTCAACAAATACTTTTTTAACATTTCGAAAAGATGATTGAGTAATAGCTTTTGAAACTTGAACATTTTTTTTATATAAAGAATATGCACAAATTGTGAATGGTTTTCGTGTATATAGTTAATTTAAAAAGAAAAAAAAAATGTGTGAACAATCAAATTATTATTAAGTAATTGTTTGTATTTATCTCAAAAGCCATACCCTTGTATAAATACATTAACTATTTTATATATATACATATATATATATATATATATATATTATAGCCTATTATATACTATATTAGATTATTTATAACATTCTTTCTCTCAACAACACAATAAAACTTTTCAAAAAAAAAATGGTAAAACTATAAACTTGACAACCAAAAGTTTTATTATTATTTTTTAATGAAATCAATAGACAACCATACGTTTAGAAGTCAAGGAACTTAAATTGTTGAAGTAGAGCAGTAAGTTTATACAAAACACGGTTTCTCAAAAGTCAAAAGAAAGACAACAAAAGTTGTAAACCACTTAATAGTAACTAAACAAAGTGTGAGAGAGATAATACCAATGATGCTGGCTTGGACTAGAGCTGGAGTTGAGAGGACAACCACAAACATGTGGTAAGCAACTGGCACAAACACAGTAATGTAGTTTAATTTGTTTGTTTGTTTTTTTATTTTGTAAATAATGATCTAGGATGATTTAGAATGTATTGTCTGGGGTTTTTTGTGTGTTAGTATTTAGAAGGCCACTGATTGAAGGATTTACCAAATATATTGGGGTTTTTCTAAGACTATCGGGTTGAAGTTAAATAGAGAGAGTGGCAAAGATACAAACTTGATGCCTATGGTGGCTAACAGTGACGACCACGGACAACGGTGGCAATGTCATGGGTGGCAAAGAGAGAAGAAAATTGGGGAGGGTGTTTGGGGTTTTCAATAATATTCTAGAAGAGATTTGTTTTCGTGTTTGACAGAAAACCTATAAGCTATAGTTAGGTTTGTCAAAAGTTTCATGTATAATTCACTATTTAGTTTAAAAAATTAAAAATATATATAAATTAAAATGATGATGTGGAAAAATGTAAGAGTTTCGGAGGTTTCGGTTATATATATATATATATATATATATAAGAAGCCAATGTTAATTTAAAGGGGTCCCTACTCCTTAGCCTTTAAAAAATAAGCATGTGTCCTATGGGTTTGCAAAAGTGTAGGCTACAGACTAAAAGAATTCCTTCATAAATCACTATTTTGCTATGGGTTTTCTCTATAGATTACTTAAACAACAATGGCATGAGGTATGATAATTGTTTAAGTTGTTTTTAAATTTTATATGTACATTGTTGTGAGTTATGACCATATATATATATATATATATATAAATGCAGTGAGCATAATGTATTATAGAAGACTTACTTTCATTCATTTTGTAAAAAGTACGTAAGAGATATTGCAAATAGAAAGGAGTGAGACTATGGAAAGCACATTTCAGTCATTTCTTATTGATATAATCAAATACTTTCCCTTCAGTAATAAAAAATCAGGAACTATTGGTGTTGGTGAAGTATGACAACAATTAGACAGTTAGATTGTAAGAAATAAGTAGTCAAAGTTTGCAATATTTGGTCAATATTTGGTCAAACATGGTCAACCATCAAAGTTGGGTCTATAAACCGCTTGATTGGATCAAAATAGGTTGAATAGGGAGCTTTTGAGTGGATTTTGGGTATTGGTTTGTATTTTAGGGTTTTCTTGACGTTCATGCTTTTCTATAAAATTTTCTTTACCAAAGTTTAACAATGAATAGTACATACAATACTGAAAATTTTAGAATAATAATGAAAAGTTTATCAAGCACCAAAATACTTGCAATGACAATTCACTCCACAACCCTTTGAAAAACTTTTTTTTTTTTAAATGTCATACTAAATATTTTAAAATACTCTTTAATTAAAATTTGAAATCAATGTATTTTAATTATGAAATAAGATAATTTTGGAAATTTTGCGAGTAGGTTTGTACACAACATTCTTAATATTAATTTAACAAAATTTGGTTAATGAGATGTCAAGTGGAAAATGTTTTTTCCTTCAAATGGAGTGGTTTTGCCAAATAAAATACACAAAGTTTTTTTTTTTTTTTTAAATATTGAGGTTATATTTTCATAAAATAAACCCACCTAAACAATATTGAGGTTATATTTCCCTAACTTTTTTAAAAGAACACTTGCTAAAAAAATTGCAAGAAGTGAGATTTCATAGTGTTTCTATCTTTTATTATTAATAATAATAATAATAATTAAAAAAATGATATTTCAAAGTGACCAAAAAAGAAAGCAATGTGGTTGTCATAAAGAAAATACATAATTTTAATAAATAAAACAAAAAGAGAAGTCACATTGCAGTAAAATAAACCCAGCCCCACATTATTGTTGTTAAAAAAAAAAAACACACAATAACATTTTAACTTAAAAAAAAAAAAAAAAAAAAAAAAGAAAGAAAAAAGAGAGAGACAAAACCCTACCTCTCCCTCTTACTAAAATAACAAGCGCCCACACCACCCCCCCCCCTCCCTTTTTCTTTTTTCAATCCCACGCCTCCCTTTTTACTCACTAAATACTAAAACTGTATTTCACTTACTAAGAAAAGAAAGAAGAAGAAGAAGAAAAAGCTTTCACCTCTATGGCCCAGTTTACCTTTTTTAAATCCTTATATCTTGATTTATATATTTTGTTTATGTAGTGGATTACTAAATGGATTTGTTTATATATCTTGAAGTTATCCAAAAAGGGAAAAAATCATGCTCTAGTAAGAGAGGGGTTGGCAGTAGTACCCAAGTGAAAACTGTGAAATTAATGTCAAAGTCTAAAAAATTAAAAGGTCCCATGGATTCTTTTGGGACATTAAAGCTTGAAAAAGTTTGCGCTTAGAAAACATGGTAAGATGAAGCAAACTAACATCAATGATAAACTTGACAAAGAGGAAAGAGCACAAGCTTGTTAGTATATTGGCCGGCTATTTTATCTAGTTGGTATACCATTTAATGTTGCTCGCTTAGATGAATTTAAATGGGCAGTTGAAGATATTGGGCAGTATGGTCCAAATATGAAGCCTGCTAGTTACAATGAGCTAAGAGTTCCAATTCTCAAAAAGGAGGTGGCTTACACAAATGAGTTGTTGAGTGATCACAAGAAATTTTGGAGGAAATATGGCTGTTCTATTATGTCTAATGGGTGGACTAGTAGAACCAATAGGACATTGATGAACTTTTTGGTGAATTGCCCATCTAGAACCATGTTAGTGAAGTCAATTGATGCATCATCTTTTATGAAAACTAGGGAAAAACTTTTGAATTACTTGATGCATTTGTAGAATAAATTGGGGAGGCTAATGTAGTCTAAGTGGTATCAGATAACGGATCTAATTATGTGTTGACTAAGAAGTTATTGGAAGCAAAAGGCCCAATTTGTATTGGACTCCATGTGCTGCACATTGCTTTGACCTTGTATTAGAGGACATTGGGAAAATTCCTAGAATTGCAAAAACTTTGGAAATGACCATTCAATTGACTGGATATATCTACAACCATGGGGTGTGTTAAATATGATGAAAGGATACACAAACCAAAGAAAGCTGGTTAGGGCTAGGAAAACTAGGTTTTGCACTTCATATCTTACAATAAAATCCATTTACAAGCAAAAGCATAACCTAAGGACCATGTTTACTTTTGAGGAATGGGTTCGTAGTAGATGGGCAAAGAAAGCAAATGCTAAACAAGTAGTAGAAATAATTTTGATGCCTTCTATTTGGAATACTATAGTTTACATTCTTAAAGTTATGGTTCCTCTTGTTCGAGTTCTTCGCCTTGTTGATAATGAGAGAAAACCAGTTATAGGTTACATATATGAGACAATGGATAGGGCCAAAGAAGCTATTATAAAAGCTTTTAATTAGAATGAAGAAAGGTATTCAAATATTTTTAAAATCATTGATGAGAGATAGGAATGTCAACTAGATCGGTCTTTGCATGGAGCGGATCATTTGTTGAATCCAGAGTATTTCTATTTCGATCCTAAGATATATAGTGACAAATGAAGAAATTACATCAGGATTGTATGCTTGTATACAAAGACTTGTTCCTAATACTGAAATTCAAGACAAGATCATGGTTGAGCTATCCATGTATAAGAAAGTTGAATGACTCTTTGGCATTCAATTGGCGGAAAGATCAAGAAAGACAAGGGCTCCAGGTAAGAAGGCATTTATATCTAACTTATAATGATTAGAACAATGGCACTTTTTACAAATAAAAAAATTTGACTTCTATGATGTATCATATATCATCACTCATACTTATTTTTTTAACATAGCTTAATGGTGGAGTTTGTATGGGAGCTTTACTCCAATTTTGTAACAATTACTATAAAAATCTTGAGCTTGACTTGTAGTGCATGTGGTTGTGAGCATAATTGGAGTGTGTTTGAGCAGGTGAGTTTTTAAGTATAATAAGTAGAATTTATCCTTTGATTGGCTACTTTATTCATAGAAAATTCCAATGGTTTAATTATTCACTAATAGTCTAATACTTAGTTTTCATAAATGCTTGAAGATAGACTTGCACAAAAACGACTAAATGATCTTTCCTTTGTGAAGTATAATCAAAAGATGAAGGTACAATATGATACACGTGATGTTATTGATCCCATCTCCTTAGATGATATAGATGAAAGCAATGAATGGTTGTTTAGGGAAATGAGTGCTGAACCATCTATGAATGTTGAAGATGAGTTGGTTTTTGATGATGATGATGATGATGGTTTGACATGGGGTGTAGTGGTAAGAGCTGTTGGTGTTGGAGAACCAAGGAAGAATACTAGATTCCAAACAAAATCAAGGGCAAGCTCAAAGGTCTCAACATCACAATCAAATATTGAAGAGGAAGATGTTGATTATAATGAGACCGAGGAAGAGAATGTTAATGGTTATAAATCTAGTTCAAGTGGCTTTAAAAATGATGGAAACTTGAGTGAAGAGTCTAATGATGACCTTTAGATTAAAACTAACAACCACATTCATGCTATTAGCCTATTAGAATGTTCAATCTTCAAATGCTTTTGTTTTGTCATGGATAGTCATGAAGTTCAATATTTTGTTTAGGAGTTTTCGTCTCTCTAATATGAAGTTATGAACAATATTTTGGTTTAATATTCATATTTAGTTGATATTTGGATGGAGACTAATTTTTAAATGGTGATTTATGGTTAATATTTAGACTTAGTTGATATTTGATAATTATCTAGGCTTAGTTGACTGTTGATATTTGGATGGAGACTAATTTTTTAGTTGGGATTCAAACCCAAAAACTAATTTTATAGACCTGCTCCTCTCCATTAGGAATGGAGTCAGATTTGTTTATATAATATTCTTATACATCAAATACATTAGATTGGAATCCTATATGTAAAATAACAATATTTAGAATTTAGCGTCTCGCTTCACTCAAGCTAGCGCCTCGTGCGATACAAGGCCTTAGCGCCTTAAGGGCACCTTTCGCCTTTGGCTACCTTGGATATAATATAGCTTTGGTGTATTATTGAACATCATGCTATTTTGTAGACCTTTTAATATTTTCATTTTTATTGCATTATTCACTTATTAGTTTTGAACAATTATGGATTGAAATTGTTATTTGAATGGAGAATTTTTTATGAGATGTATGTTTATCATTTATATATTATTTTATTTACTTTCATGTAATTCATGTGTTTCTTTTTTGACAGAATTTTTTTGTCGGGCAATTAAAGTTCTATAAAAGGCCTTTTTTTTTTTCTTTTTTTTTTTTCATTTTTCGATGAAGCTATTTCGTTGCAAATAATGTATTAGTGACGTGGTAAATAATTTTTAATAACGGTTAAAGTTTGTTGAAAAAATGTAAAAGGTCACTAAGATTTTGTATTTTTGACGAAAACCTAAGTATTTAAGATGGCTTTTGGTCGTTGAAAAAAAAATATTAACGACGGCTATAGTTCGTCACAAAATGTGTAGGGTCAGTTTTTGCAGCCCAAGCCCAAAAGATATGGGTTGAAGGCCCAATGAACCCAGGACAATAAATTTGTAGAGAATGGGCAAAAGAGCTAGGCTGATTATGAAGTAAACAATGGTTGGTTAGGTTAATTGCAGTGATGATAACATAAAATGATGCCTGAACAACTCCATGAATGAATGTCCGAAAAAATGTTTTATTAAGTGAACAGTGATTACAACATCCAGAGCTACAGTAAAGCTTTTCTCTCTCTTTTTCTCTCTCTCCTTCGTCCTCTATTATCAGGGACCCTTCTTCTTTATATAGCATCCTCTCCTATCATCTCCATCGTCCACCTGTTCTTCATTTGCGTATCTACTCAAGTGCATGTCACGTCATGTGTCTACTTTAGTTTTTTGTGAGTGGCGGTAGCTGAGATTACACTGTTCAGGGGTCTTCTCCACATAAATGCGGCCAGAAAAAGCTGTTGCAGTGCATTAAATGCGGTGGTAACAGCTTTTCCTTTAGATATTTTTTAGTTCTGATCATCTCCGGATCCGCCCAGGACTTATCATTATCGTTGGGATTGTTAGGAAGATTATTCGGACCTTCCACACGTTTGTTTGATCAAGGCTATTTATGGCCGAGGAGTAAGACGTCTTCGGACCAGCGATGACCTCTTCGGACGGTACTCCCCCTTTACTTCTGGGCTTCCTGCTTCAGATGGGCCGCCCGAACCACCTATGGCTCCTCGGAAATACAATAGTCCTTAACAGGGTGTCCCGAGCCCATTAAGTAGCTTTGGGCCTTTTTCCCTCACAATAGCCTCTCAAAATCTTAATTTTTCCCTCGCGTCCGAAGAGAAAAAATGGGATTTTGACTTGTCACGGGGCAAAAGCTTGAAAACAGACAAAAGTTCGGCCTAGCACGTGTATAGGTATAGATGCACGCGCTCTATCATTGCTGCCGTTGTTTTCCGTATTCCCGAAGCGCTACATTAATTACAACAGGGGGCGCCTTATCCTTTGCATCCAACGGTGGGCTATTGATCCAACGGACGGGTTTCTTCCTCGGGATTTTTGGCGAAATAAATTCTGCCCCTTCGTTTGACCTCGTATAAAGTCTCAGAGGTAGACATTTCTTTCTTACTTTGCAACTCCCAGACCATTCCACAAGAACAAGCACACAAACGCTCTGAGCTCTTCCAATCGCCGATTTCAATCCTTCCCAGAGTTCTCAAGAATCCTTCTGCGAGTTCAGAGATCGGGGTCTAGTTCAGTTCCTGTAAGTTTCTATCATCTCAATCCTCCAGTTTTCTCTTCGGCTATCCTTTTTCCAATTTGAGCGAGTGTCTCCTCACTGCTGCATCGTACCTCCACTTTCCCGTTGAGTAGTGATGGGAAAACTCGAGTACATGGTAGATAGCCCTGCCCAATTGGAGAAGTTTAGGGCCACATACCGCATACCTCCAAACGTGGGTGTGAGGTATTGCCCTCCGGAGAAGATACTAACTGATCAAAAAAAGGGGGAAGTTGTGATTCTTGTCATTGCCTTCCTAGAAGGGGGAATGACAATTCCTATGGGCCCTATTACCACTAGCTACCTTCGAAACCATAGGATTACCCCTTGGCAGTGCGCGCCTAATATGTTTAGGATCCTAGGAGCAATTGAGGACCTTAACCGCCACCTAGGATTGGGGCTCACTTGGCTCGACGTGGTGCACATGTATGAGTTCCACAGCCAGCAAGGAGCGGGATATTATTTAAAATCCCAGTCCGACGTTGTTAGGCTCATTTCCTACCTTCCTAAATCCAATAAAGGGATGAAGGATGACTATGTGATCATCTCGGGCGCATGGTATGACGGCCCTCACTGTCCGACCAGACCAGGAGAGCCAGGTGAGACACGTTAGGCTTAGGCACACTAACCATAGGCTTAGGATCTTCGTCTTTTAACAGTTTTTTATTCTTCTTGTGTTGCTGCTTTCCAGTTTCTAACAAAGCTCTGCTGTGACTTGTAATAGATAAGAGAAATATCTCTCCTCGACTCAGCCTCACCAACTTCGCCACGCTCAACTTTTTGCTACGGTCCGAGATCTTCGTAAGCGAGGACGGACAACTCCGATCGGCTCCCCTCATCCTAGGGTACAAAGCGAAGCGAAAAGACTTCCAACCGGTCGGCAACGCGATAGTCCAGGGAGACAAACGTCTCCACCGTATCGACGTTTCGTTTAAGGGTTTTCTAGCACCGCACGACCTTCCACCTGTACCACACCCAAACCCCCGGGGTATACCCCCTCTCGTATAGCCACTCCAGCAAGTTCCCCTCGAACCAGAGGTTGAGGGTGAAAAGGTTGGTTCCTCCACCTCTTCGCTAGAAGAACAAATAGACAAGTTCCACTTCGGGGGGGAGGCTTCAGGGGCAAATCAAGTGGTAGAGGTCTCGGACACTGAGGAGGGAGGTGATAGGCAGTCCAGTGTCCACCCATTTTTGGTAACTGCCCTGCCCAACGACTCCTCGGACGAAGACATGGCGGATTTGAAACGCCTGATGAGGAATAGGGGCCAAAAGGCCGAGCAAAAAGGCGCTGGGACCTCTCAACCAGTAGAGATCCTGCCTCCAGTGCCTCCCAAGGCTCCTGAACTCGGCTTGAAGCCCATACCGAACTTACAGAGGAAGAGGCCCCATGAGCCTGAAGAGAGGGAGGTGGGGGTGCCACCAAAAACAAATAAGCAACAGAAGACGGTGAAAGAGCCTCGAGGAAAAAAGGCCACTTCCACAGAAAGCCGAGACGAGGTCCTCGGGGTTGAGGTACGCCGAGTAGGGGGTCCTCGCATCTGGTCCCCAAGGCTGGAGCTGGATGGTGCCTCCATTCCTTAGGATAAATCCCTCAGGAATTATGATGGAGGAAGGGCAGGGTATGTTGCTGAGGCCCTGCAGCAGCCACTCCTCCTCCCCCTTGATATAGAGTCCTACAGGCGCTTCAATCAACAGGAACTCTTCTTGTCCCTTAAGAAGGATATAGCCATGGTAAAGAAACTCATTCCCTTAATTTAGGTCTATTTTTAATTTGCTCTGCTCCCTTTCTTCATCCCATGTCGAAAATGTTGCCATGCAGATTACTCAGCAAATCTATATGGCTGAGGAATGGAACAGGAAGTCCTACCTCGAGGCTCAAGCAGCAGTCCAGTCTCAATCCGAGGTGGAGAGAGCTCTTGGCCAACTGAAGGAGGAGTATGCTCGCACGTCCGAGCAGATTAAAGCCGTGACTAGGCAGAGGGACAACTACAAGGCCGGCCTCTAAACCGCTAAGACCTAGGCCGAGGAACAGCGCAAACAATTGCGCACATCAGAGATCAACCTGGCGACCGAAAGGGAGCTGGTGAAGGGTCTCAGGGCTGAACTCCAAAAAGTCAGGGAGGGCGCCCGAGCAGCCGAGCAGGAGGTTCAACTGGCCAAGGAGTCGGTTGAAGCTGAGAGAAAAGTGGCATATCAGCTGGGAGTGGACGAGACTGGGAAGCTGCTTACAGAGCAATTTGCTTCGGTTGCTCGTAAGTACTGCGACGTAACCTGGCAAAAGGCACTAGACGTCGTCGGGGTCCCTTTGAACTCTCCCCTGAGGCTACCTGGGAGCATATACTATGATCTAGAGATCCAAGAGCTCCCAGAGACTGACTCTCCTCCTGCTCCACAGCTTTTGGAGGCTATGGAGCAAAGCTTAGTCAGTGTAGCTTCCCCATCCGCCCTTGATGCACCCAGAGAGGCTGGTCTGCCAGTTGAACCAGCCAAAGACAAAGGTCAAGGGTTGGACGAAGAGAAGACTCCTGCTGAGTCCCAGAGCCAAGCCCCAGAAGCTGCTGCTCAGACAGGCCAGGTTGCTGACCCTGTGGTTCCTTCAGCTCAAGAATAGATACATAGGGCCCCCTTTTTTTTGTGTTTTTCTTTTTGTAAAAGATTGTAAGCTACTCTTTTGACTAATGAAGCAGTTTCTCCTTCGCATTTATTTGCTTTGCTGTGTGTAATACAACTTACTATTATTATTAAAGTCCTGTACTTTAACTTGATTATGATCCTGATATCATGTTAACAACGCACATGACTAAGATTGGTATTAGAAAGGGGCAGAATGTATGAGAACTATTACTAAACAATGAAAGCTACAGGGGTTATAGTAAAAAGCTCCACAAGCCTTTCCAAAGGTGCACAAAAGAATAAGAGGCAAGATAGGTTAGGGTTAATTTAAACACATTCAGGAATTTCAATCATGGCTCATCAGAGAGTGATATTTCAATAGAAACCGTTACATTGGATTTAGATTCGAGCAGTCAGAGAGCTGTGATAGAGTGTTAACTTACTCAAGTCATCTGGTCCGAGGACCACGGGCATAGCTAGATTTAAGTTTAAACACTTAAAAGGAATCGTAACATAGTGCTAACTAACCCATATCATCTGGTCCGAGGACTACAGACATGAATGAATTTAAGTTTAAACACTTAAAAGGAATCGTAACATAGTGCTAACTAACCCATATCATCTGGTCCGAGGACTACAGGCATGAATGGATTTAAGTTTAAACACTTAGAAGGAATCGTAACATAGTGCTAACTAACCCATATCATCTGGTCCGAGGACTACAAGCATGAATGGATTTAAGTTTAAACACTTAGAAGGAATCGTAACATAGTGCTAACTAACCCATATCATCTGGTCCGAGGACTACAGGCATGAATGGATTTAAGTTTAAACACTTAAAGGAATCGTAACATAGTGCTAACTAACCCATATCATCTAGTCCGAGAACTACAAGCATGAATGGATTTAAGTTTAAACACTTAAAAGGAATCGTAACATAGTGCTAACTAACCCATATCATCTAGTCCGAGGACTACAAGCATGAATGGATTTAAGTTTAAACACTTAAAAGGAATCGTAACATAGTGCTAACTAACTCATATCATCTGGTCCGAGGACTACAGACATGAATGAATTTAAGTTTAAACACTTAAAGGAATCGTAACATAATGCTAACTAACCCATATCATCTGGTCCAAGGACTATAGGCATGAATGGATTTAACTTTAAACACTTAAAGGAATCATAACATAGTGCTAACTAACTCATATCATCTGGTCCGAGGACTACAGGCATGAATGGATTTAAGTTTAAACACTTGAAGGAATCGTAACATAGTGCTAACTAACCCATATCATCTGGTCCGTGGACTACAGGCATGAATGGATTTAAGTTTAAACACTTAAAGGAATCGTAACATAGTGCTAACTAACCCATATCATCTGGTCCGAGGACTACAGGCATGAATGGATTTAAGTTTAAACACTTAAAGGAATCATAACAGATTGATATGCTGATTAAACGAAGAGTTTGATTAATAATAATACCTTTTGAGGTTATTTACATTCCACGGGCGTGGTATCACATGGTTGTCTAGGTATTCAAGGAAGTATGCCCCAATGCCAGCTCTTGAAGTAATACGATATGACCCTTCCCAGTTAGGCCCTAATTTTTCCCAAGCTGGGTTCTTTGCAGTGCCAACCACCTTTCTTAGTACCAGATCACCAGGTTCTAGAGGTCTGAGCCTTACGTTGGCGTCGTAGCCCTGTTTAAGCTTTTGTTGGTAATGCGCTAATCGGACCATTGCATTTTCCCTCCTTTCATCAATTAGGTCCAAGCTCTTCTCTAGTAGCTCATCGTTACCCGTCGGACTAAACGAGCTAGTTCTCAGTGTCGGGAATCCAGTTTCCAAAGGTATGACAGCTTCAGTCCCGTAGGTCATTGAGAAGGGGGTCTCCCCAGTAGACCTGCGTGGAGTGGTTTTGTAAGCCCAAAGCACATATGGCAATTCATCTACCCATTTACCCTTTGCGTCATCTAATCTCTTTTTCAAGCCATTCACAATGACCTTGTTGACAGCTTCGGCCTGGCCATTACCCTGGGGATAAGCTGGGGTGGAGTACCTATTTATGATCCCCAGCTCGCTACAATAGCTCCTAAATGCTTTGCTATCAAATTGCAGACCATTGTCCGAGATGAGAACACATGGGACTCCAAATCGAGTAACTATACTCTTCCACACAAACTTTTGCACGTCTACGTCTCGGATGTTTGCAAGAGGTTCTGCTTCGACCCACTTGGTGAAGTAGTCAGTGCCGACCAGCAGATATTTCTTGTTTCCTGCAGCCTTAGGGAATGGTCCCACGATATCCAAGCCCCATTGGGCGAAAAGCCACGGGCTGGATAGCGAGTTGAGAGTCCCCCCTGGCTGATGAATGTGTGGGGCAAATCGCTGACACTGATCACATTTTTTAACATAATCCAGGGCTTCCTTTTGCATGTTTGGCCACCAATAACCTTGAGTGATGGCTCGGTGAGCCAAGGATCTTCCTCAAGTGTGGCTTCCACAGATTCCTTCATGCAGTTCCTCTAATAACAGCTCAACCTTTTCAGGATGCATGCACAACAAGTGCGGCTCTGAATAGGAACGCTTGTATAGTTTCTGATCTTCAGACAACCAGAACCTGGCTACTTTCCTCCGAATTTTATCGGCTTCTCCTTTCTCTCCAGGCAAGATATCTTCCTTTAGAAACTTAACTAAAGGGTCCATCCAACTGGGTTCAACCCTGACCTGATGTACTTGAATTACTTCTTTTCCTGCTTCGGTAGGTTTATGCAAGTCCTCGACGAGGATAACTCTCGGCAAATCTTGTGCCGAAGAGGTGGCTAAAGTGGCCAAGGAGTCCGCGTGTGAGTTACCATTCCTAGGAATATGCAACAAGCTGAAAGATTCGAACCCTGACTACAGATGTTTAACTCGACTCAAGTATCCCTGCATTCTTTCATCCTTTGCCTCAAACTCCCCCTGTACCTGACCCACAATCAGCCTTGAATCCGAGAATAACTTTACTGCTTTTCCCCCCATCTTCTGGACCATACTCATCCCCATCAATAGGGCTTCGTATTCCGCCTCATTATTTGTTGCTGAGAAGCCCAACCTTAATGCTTTTTCAATAATTATCCCCTCGGGGGATATCAGCACTAGCCCTACTCCAGAGCCTCTCTGGTTTGCAGCACCATCCACGTACGCCTCCCAATGGGAAGGGCCTTGTTGAGAAATCATGCCAACCGATTTTTCATCCATGTCTGATGTCAGCTTTACTTCTTCTAGTCGGGGCTCTGTGAACTCGGCTACCAAATCAGTAAGCACCTGGCCATTGACCGAGATGCGTGGCATATACTTGATATCAAAAGCCCCTAGGATCGTCCCCCATTTTGTAATTCTTCCAGTGTAGTCTGCACTTCAGAGTATAGCCCTGAGCGGAAGCTGGGTGAGAACGACGACTGTATGGGCTTGGAAATAATGTGGGAGCTTTCATGTACCGAGCACCACTGCTAAAATGGCCTTTTCCAAAGGTAAATAACAGACCTCGGCTTCATGCAGCGACTTGCTTACACAATACACGGGTTTCTGCACATCGCCATCTGCTCGGATCAGTACCAAGCTTACAGCATGGGTAGCTACAGCGATATACGCAAACAAGACCTCGTCGGGCTCAGGGCTGGACATGATTGGTGGTCGAGCTAGATAATCTTTCAACTGTTGGAAGGCCACAGCGCACTCTTTTGTCCACTCGAACCCTTTCCACTTGTTAATCAGGGAAAAGAAGGGCCGACACCTATCCGCTGATCGAGAGATAAATCGATTTAGGGCTGCCGTCATCCCTGTCAGTTTCTGAACCTCCTTGGGATTTCGAGGAGCTTACAACTCATTGATGGCCCTTATCTGATCAGGGTTGACCTCAATTCCCCTGTGAGTCACCATATATCCCAGAAACTTGCCTGACCCCACACCAAACGAGCACTTAGCAGCGTTCAAGCGTAGCTTGTACTTCCTGAGAACTTCAAAGGTGCTTTCTAGGTCCTTCACATGCTCGGCCACCACTTTGCCCTTCACCACCATGTCATCTATGTAAATCTCAATATTTCTTCCCAGCTGTGGTTCAAACATCCTCATCATCATCCTTTGGTAAGTAGAACCCGCATTTTTTAAACCGAACGACATCACCTTATAATGGTAGTTACCCGTGGGAGTCACAAAAGCAGTCTTCTCCTGGTCTTCCAAGGCTAAGGGTATCTGATGATAGCCTTGGAACGCGTCCAAAAAGCTCATTCGGGGGTGTCCGACGGTGGCATCTACTAGCCGATCGATTTTAGGTATAGGGAATGGATCCTTAGGGCATGCCTTATTTAAGTCGGTGAAGTCCACACATACTCGCCATTTCCCACTCTTCTTCTTCACCACCACAGTATTTGCCAACCATTCTGGGTAGAAAACCTCTTTAATAGCCCCAGCTTGTTTGAGCTTTGCTACTTCTTCTCTGACTGCTTCAGCGTGTTCCTTAGATGGACGCCAAAGAGGCTGCTTCTTAGGGGTGATCATGGGGTTTACTTTCAAATGGTGGCATATAAATTCCAGATCCACCCCAAGGGCTTCATAAGCGTTCCAAGCGAATACATCGAGGTTTTTCTTAAGAAGTTGCACTAACTCCTCTTTTTCCTGCAACGGCAATTGGGATCCGAGTTAAAAGAATTTTTTGAGGTTATCCCCAATAATGACTTTTGTCAAATCTTCGCACCCTGCACCCTTGTCCGGATCTTCAGTGGGCGGTGACTGGTGCTTTGGTTGCTATAAGCCCCTGGTTGACGACCCGGCTTCTGGCTCATGTTGAATGGTAGCCACTAAGCATTGTCTAGCTATGGATTGATCCTCCCGGATTTTGCAAACCCGGCCTTCGGATGGGTATTTGATTTTCTGATGCAAGGTGGAAGAAACCGCCCCCAGCGCATGAAGCCAAGGTCTGGCTACAATTGCCGTATAGGGTGAAAAGACATCCACAACTATGAAATCCACCTCCACCACCTCTGAGCCAGTCTGCACAGGTAGTCGTATTTAGCCCTTCGGGGTAACAACTCTTCCTTCGAAACTGATCAGCGAAGAAGTATATGGTATCAAGTCACTAAGTTTGAGGTTCAGCCCCTGTAGAGATCAGGGTACATTATTTCTGCAGCGCTACCTTGGTCAACCATCACCCGTTTCACATCATACCCCCCAATTCTGAGGGTGACGACCAACGCATCATCATGAGGCTGGACAGTGCCCACCTTGTCTGTGTCTGAGAAACCTAAAACTAGTTGATCATCCAATTTGCACCTCTTCGGACCCTGGCCAAATTCCCCCGCAGGTAACCGATCCACCGACATGACCTTGGATGGCCAGGATCCTGTTCTTCCTGGGGCTGCAAAGATAACGTTGATAGTTCCCAGAGGGGGTTTCAGAGGATCGTCCCTCCGGGACTCCGCACTCATCAGACCTCCTCGGCCACTGGTGTAATGTAGGAGATGTCGCAGTTTCCCTTCGCAGACCAGTTGTTCCAAATGAACCCACAAGTTCCTGCAGTCCTCAGTCGTGTGCCCATGATCCTGGTGGTATTGGCAGTAGAGATTGTGATTACGTCTGTCAGGATTCCCTGCCATCTTGTTCGACCACTTGAAGAACGGCTTGTTCTTGACTTTTTCTAAAACTTGATGGATTGGGTCTCTGAATACGGTGTTGACAGTCTGGGGATTGGCTGCTCCTGACTGCGCAGGAAAATCTCTCCTCGGTTTGCTATTGGTGTATCGATCCGACCTGAAATCCCTCCTCTCCTGGGGGATAACCTTCTCCTTGCCTTTTCCTTATTGTTGGTCTTCTTCAACTCTCTTATACTTCTCAATGCGGTCCATTAGCTGACGCATGCAAGTAACGGGTTTACCAGACAAGGATGTCCTTAAACCATGGTCAGTAGGGAGGCCGAGCTTAAACGTTTCTAAGGCCATTGCATCAAAATTGCCCTCCATGTCATTAAACATCTCCCAATATCTGTCCGAATACACCTTCAGTGTCTCTCCTTCCTGCATGCTCAAAGATAATAGAGAAGACAAAGGTCGGGGCACTCTTCGACAGGTGACAAATCGTGAACCAAAAGCTTGGGTGAGCTCTTTGAAAGAGCTGATGGAATTTGGGTTCAGCCCATCGAACCACCTCATGGCAACTGGCCCAAGACTGGAAGGGAAGACCTTACACATCAGCGCTTCGTCTCTGGAGTAGACAGCCATCCTCTGGTTAAAATGACTCACATGTTCCACAGGGTCTGTTTTACCGTTGTAGATGGTGAACGTTGGTTGATTAAAACGCCGAGGGAGTCTCGCCTCTTCAATCCTGTGCGTGAAGGGTGACCTAGAAATTTGGTTTAGAGCCCTGCTCATGGCGTCGTTTCTCACGACTCCATGTGGTGGACTTCTACGTTGCCCCTTGCAATGAGATTTATGTTGATAAGTGACGTCTGGCTCGTCATCAGGGTCCTCATCAGAGTACGAGGGAGCCCGTTTCCTCTTTGCATGGCGTAACTCCCTTTTTAGCTTTTCAATCTCCCGCTGCAAATCTCAGTTCTTCTCTGCATGGGACATGTGACTCCTCCCATGTGATTGGCTCTGACCAGGGGGCACGGTGTGCACGCTACCCTCACGGTCCTGTCTTCGCTCCAGGTTAAGAAAAGGGTCCACATGTTGAGATGCCCTAGACTCCGCTTCTTATTGACTGTGTCTAACCATCACCTACTGTTGTCTCCACCCCTGCACAAGCTCTTCCCATAGACGGCGCCAATTGTAGGGTCAATTTTTGCAGCCCAAGCCCAAAAGATATGGGTTGAAGGTCCAACGAACCCGGGACAATAAATTTGTAGAGAGTTGGCGAAAGAGCTAGGCTGGTTATGAAGTAAACAATGGTTGGCTAGGTTAATTGCAGTGATGATAACATGAAATGATGCCTGAACAACTCCATGAATGAATGTCCGAAGAGATGTTTTATCAAGTGAACAGTGATTACAACATCCAGAGCTACAGTAAAACTTTTCTTTCTCTTTTTCTCTCTCTCCTCCGTCCTCTATTATCAGGGACCCTTCTTCTTTATATAGCATCCTCTCCTATCATCTCCATCGTCCACCTGTTCTTCTTCTGCGTATCTACTCAAGTGCATGTCACGTAATGTGTCTACTTTAGTTCTTTGTGAGTGGCGGTAGCCGAGGTTACACTGTTCAAGGATCTTCTCCACATAAATGCGGCCAGAAAAGCTGTTGCAGTGCATTAAATGCGGTGGTAGTAGCTTTTCCTTTAGATATTTTTTAGTTTTGATCATCTCCGGATCCGCCCAAGACTTATCATTATCGTTGGATTGTTAGGAAGATTATTCGGACCTTCCACACGTTTGTTTGATCAAGGCTATTTGTGGCCGAGGAGTAAGACGTCTTCGGACCAGCGATGACCTCTTCGGACGGTACTCCCCCTTTACTTCTGGGCTTCCTGCTTCAGATGGGCCGCCCCAATCACCTATTGCTCCTCGGAAATACAATAATCCTTAACAGGGTATCCCGAACCCATTAAGTAGCTCTGGGCCTTTTTCCCCCACAAAATGTATTTGGTCGTTTGACTTCATCATTTGAAATTGTATTTTTGATGGCAAATCAAGTATTTATGATGACTTTTAGTCATAAAAAAAAATACATTATCGATGGTCTTAGTTTGTCGCAAAATATATTTGGTTGTCCGACTTTCTCGTACAAAGTTGTATTTTTGACAACAAAACAAGTATTTATGATGACTTTTAGTCATCGAAAAAATACAAAGTATTTTCGACAAAAAAAATAAATTGCTTACGAACGGCTTTTTACGGTCGAAAATGAGTGTTAGCGATGACCTTGTTGGTATTATAGTATTACCGACAAGGCTTTTGCCGATGGATGTCGGCGGCCTTTTGCTGTTGGCACTACGAATCTGCGATGGCTTTTTGTGTTGTTGCGGTGAACTCTAGCTGTCACTAATAGCAAATTTTTTTTTGTGTGTGTGTGTGTGTGTGTGTGTGTGTGTGTGTAGTGGCTTATTAAAAGAGAGTCTCAGGATTTTCTTTATTCCAAACCAACAACTTTGTTTTGTGTTGTCTTTATTATCTTATCTGTTTGAATAGAAATGAGTGTATCGACTTTAATGGATGATATCCATTTCAGATGTGAGGTGCTTCGAACCATAGAATAACACTTTGAAATGAGTCCATACTCCATACTCCATAATGGTACTACAGCCCGAAACAAGTGAATCTCAACATATGCAGGTTTTGACGTTAGAGTTGAGCAGGTTTTGTGATATGGATCACTTTCTTGTTATCCTTGCCAATGTTTCTGATATATTTTTTTTTTGGATTCGCCAATGTTTCTGATATTCAATAAAAGGGTAATCTCTTTTCCTTGGTTTATTGTGATTCATTGATGTCATAGTTTCATAAACATTAATCATCCTATTAGCTATATATGTACTCTATATTCCACTACATAAGTGCATCCAATTTTTAATGTATTTCAGTTATAATGGTTCGTGATCTCTTCATCTTTTCTCCACAGCTAGCCCGGTCAAACATATCTATTTCATATTCTTGAAAGCGAAGGATCAGTGCACAAACACGTGTTTGTTTCTCCACCTACAATTCCATTGATTAAGTTGACCGGTTGACAATAACATTTCACCAAACAATTTTGAAAGGTTAAGAGCCTTATAATTTAGTGGTATTATTTGATTTCTTTTGTAATGAGTTTAAATTTCTCATTTATTGTAACAATTAAATAATATTAAAAGTATATAAGTTTGAACCAAAAAAAAAAAAGGGGGGGGGGGGGGGGTGGTGGGGGCAGCCCTACAGCTAGCCCAAGCGGTTCAAATGAACCCCCTAGCCTAGCCCCCCCCAATATATATATATATATAATTTTATTTTTTTATTATTATTTTTCGTTTTGATCCCTAAAATAAAATTCTAAACACTCTGACCCTAAATTTTGTTTAAACCCAATTGAAAGGAACTTGAAATATGATTATCTTAGTGTTATTTTCACAATATTTATGCAATAAAAGTTAAGTGACAAATTGTAATTGGCTTTTTATTTAAACTCATAAGTGACATCACTTTTTTACGTACCTTTAATAACTTGTCATCTAGATTTTATTGTGTAAATGTTGTGTCAGTAGTACTACTCATAAAATTGCTCATTTGTTAAAAAATAAATAAATAAACATTCTTTCTGGACTTTGGCTTACTTTACCATTGATGGTAAAATGAAACAGTTTTTTCTTGCACTTTCTTCTTCATCAGCAAAAAATTTACACTACTTGTACAATCAACTGATCTGTATTTACATCTATGATTCTTTTCTCATTCTCACTTCTATGTTTTCTTTCTGTCTAATCAAGTAGTTTGATAAGTGTTCTACTATTTTTTGAGTCCAAAAAGTCTTAGTGCTTGCTCTAATTCCAAGAGAATGACCACGTGTGTGGTTAATCTTATATAAGTTACTATTTTTATTTCCTTAGTACCACATTTACTCCCAGACCTACTCTTAGGTGTGTTGCTATTCTTCTTTATCATATATTTTTATTTAATTGATAATACATATGATTATAATAAATTATAATTAATTTGACAAATATTAGTTATTTATTTTTATTTATTTATGCATTCAATTGTTGTTTTCTTGCCGATCTTTAAACTATTAATAATTTTTTAAGACTATTGTATAGTATAGTTGTATTGTATACTATTTAAAATACTATGTTAGATTATTGTATGCAATATGACAATTGTATATAAAAAAAAAAAAAAATTAACCATTTTATTTTTTTAATCCTTCATCCTTACAACAAAATTCTAGCTTAAGACACTATTGACTCCCCCCAGAAAAAAATCCTAGAGCCACCACTATAAGAAAGAAAGGAAGAAACCTAACTTCCATTTGGAATATAATGATATTATATACTATTTGTTCCAATATATAGTTCTACTACGTACTATGGCAAATGGCAATGTAATATCAATAATGTAAGTGGGTTCTAGTTAGCTTAACTAGTAAAGTTTTTAATAGTTGAATAAGAGATCTGGGGTTCAATCCTAATAAAGAACTATCACCAGGGGCAAACGTCATAGATTGAAATTCTCTCAAAACAAAAAATTAGTAATATACATGATTATATGTTATTGAATGCTTAATTTTTTGGGATAACTAATAATTTATTAAGATATCCTAATTAAATCCATGTGAAATGATAGAAATAACAAATAAGTCAAAAAGAATTGGAAAGTGAAGCAATGGGAGGTAGTTTTTTAGTCATTAGTGGACTAGCTGGGGTCATAACTTATAAAGTGAAAGGAATTTTATATATTTACATTATATTTGCACTAAAATGTTGGTTGTTGGCTCGTAAAAAAAAAATGTTGCTTGACTCTTGGTAAGGACTTTGGCCAACATACCTCATAATATGGGTTTAAGTTTCTCTACTAGCCGCGTATTGTGGTCCAAGTGGAGAATATTGGGGTCAAGAGGAAGGAAAACCACACTATCACATACAAAATGTAAAAGAATAATTTCCCAAAGTGGAAGGAAAATCTAACTTAATTGAGAAAAAAAAAAAAAAAAAGAATGAATGTCTACATGGCGTTAAAATAATGAATAAGTCCTGTAGCACAACAAATGTCACAACTCACCACATTGGTGAGTTGTGGTTGGTGGAGAGGTGGTGGTGGGTTCATGTGGGGACACCCTTCCATCAACCACAATAATAATGCTTACATTCCTATCTTGAGGCTGGCCATTATTGCAAGAAAGAATGGTCAGCTTATTTTAGTAATTAACGGCTTCTTTTTTTATTTTTTTTCCTGTCCCCTTCCCCTGATTCGTTAGAAAGGAATAGTTGACAAGATTATTCAAGCATCTCACTTAGCAAGACTATTCTTATTGGCCTATATAAATGTTAACGTTATCACAACAAGTTATATTAGCAATTATAAAACATATTATGTCCTTATAATATTATTTATTTATTTATTGATATTGTGTCTTTATATTTCTCTTATAATTAAACATGTTTAGTGATACAACAGAATTTTGCTATGACAAAATGGTGTGGTCAAGAAAGAATTATTTCCACAAATGTTGATAACACATACTTAGACCGTCAAAGTTCATAAAACGTGTACCATAATCCACTCAGGTAAAAAGGTTACAATGTTGCCGAAAGATAAGCTATGAGATGAATTTAGATAGTGATGGCAAACATGCTTGTCCCACATGATTTGTCTGTCTCATTTTGTGTAGAGTATTCACATTAGTTGTGCTAAAATAGCATAAACTCTCAAATTTGTCTAATAAACTCTAAAATACACCCACATTAGTTTTATGTATTCAATATGCAAAAAAAAAAAAAAAAAATAGTCTTTTTTAAAATTTACAAGACACTATAACTCATGCAAATGATTTTTAATTTTATTTGTCTCTTTTTGTTGGTTTTTGTGCAAATGATTTGAGGAAATAATAATAATAATAAAATAAGAAAAAATATTTCAATAAAATAAGATAATATAGAATAGATAATCAAATATGAGTGCTTTAAAAAGTGGTTAGCTTAAATAGAAAATCTAGGTTCTTGTTATATAATAGAAAGAAAATTTTAAATAAACTGATGTCAAATGTTTATAGATTTTTTCTACCATTACAGGAGATATTGTATTCGTCATCATAACCTTGTCTTATTTCGTCATTTTCTGAGTATCTTGTTATTCGCCACCACCCATTGCATTTTTCTCGTGTTCATATCTCACTGTGTCGAGACCAACTTATTAAATATGACAAAATATCTCCACCCAGTCTTGCCCCAGCTGCGCTGTCTTGTCTTTTTGGTGGTTTTCCTACCCGACATTTTTATCATCCTTAGACTTGGAGCACTTATATTCTTAGTTAAAATGTAAAATATAGTGAAGTGAAGTTATGTCTCATCCCAGTCAGATGTAAAGTCTTAAATAAATAAAAATATATAATATTTAAAAAAAAATTTCTAGAATTCATTGAAAAATTAAAAATATATATTAACTTTATTAAATTTCATTTTACATAGGTTTATAAAATTTGACAAATTTTTTTTTATATAAAAATATTTTCAGATCCTAACAATTCCAAAAGTTAAATAACAATATTTATTATAAAAAAAAAAAAAAGTAACCATTGAGTCTACAAATAGGGATGAGCCAAAACAAGATCCCATACATGCTTTCTCCAACCCTTTCATTCCTTCTCTACTTGACTTGTCCCACTTCTTCTACCAGTTATATTCACCACTCTTGAACTTTGATAACTCATCATCTATCACTCAAGCTATTACAACAAACAATTCCACACACATTTACCAATTCTATTACCCAAAACCTACATTTGGCAAAGTAATCTAATTGCTACTTAGGTCTAAGTCATTATTGCATGGCCCTTCAAACCAATTAAGAATGACAATGGCAAACCTGAATCATCTTTTATTTTTAATCCTCTTTCTCTTGCTCAGCCTCTTGGGTAAACAGTCAATGCAGGCAGATGATGCAGTAGCACGAGTGGGTATTGTTCTTGATTTGAACTCCACAAAGGGAGAAATGGCAAAGAGCTATATATTGATGGCGGTCTCTGATTTCTACGCTGTGAATTCTAATTATCGAACTAGACTCCATCTATTTATCAGGGACTCTAAGGGTGATGTTATTGGTGCTGCATGTGCAGGTAATTAACACTGCCACTCACATCATTTTATTTTTATTTTTTGGTACGTAGAAGTAATAAAACTGGCATATCTTTTCTGTCAGAAAAGGCATGGAAAACACACATGCATACATGCACAAATAGGAGAATATCTTCTTTTTTTTGGCCCCCTAATATGGGATATCATACATTAAATTATGGTCTATCATAAAAGCTTTATATTTTGAATCCTCCCACTTGCAATAATTCATTTTGCATTTAAGGTGGGTCTCAAATGTTGCTCTTGACATTGCTGGATCAAGTATTCAATTTATTAATTAATCTCTGTTGAGAGGTTTGAGAGAACATCCAAAGTCTTCTCCTAGTTTCAGAAATAATACTCCACTTCCTGAGTTTTTTTTTTTCTTTTTTTTTTCTTCTAAATTCACATAAGACATGCATACATCATTGATCATTAACATGTCTTTATCTACATGAACAGAATATTTTGATTATTCAAAATATATTGCTATAAACTAGCCAAATGAGTGAATAAATTAAGTAGTCCCTATTCAAATAAAATTATTTGTTGTGGAAAATTGACCCTAGCTCTCAAGGGATAGAGTACTAATTTTTGAAACTATAAGGGTTAAGTCTGAGATAATTCCTTGATAGCTTGTTTGGATGGGAGAGTAGAGAAGAGTAGAGTAGAGGGAATGTGAATAAGTTAAATTATCTTGTTTTAATGTTTTTTAAGGGATGAGAAGGAGGGATTTGAAGGGGTTCTAACTACTTTTAACCCCTCATTTTTAATTCCCCCAAATTTGAAAGATTTCCCCCAAATTTGAAAGATTTGGAAGGAGAGTAGAGTATAGAAATACTTGATCAAATGAATTATCAAATTTACTCTTACCATATTAACATAATTATAAACTATGAAAAAATTAATTATTCTCCTTCCCCTTACTTAATTTTAAAAACATTCAAACAAGGTGGAGGATAACCATTCTCCTCTACTCTCCTCTCCTCTACCCCTCTCTATTCTCCTATCCATCCGAACTTCCAAACATAGCATAAAACTATACAATAATATGTAAACCAGAAGATAATTAATACTGCTGAGCCAGTTTCTTTCTTTTTCAAAACAAAAACAAAAATTCCAAAAGTAATTTTGAGTTCATCTTCACTATTCCTAGCTATTTGCTACCCTAGCTTCCCTTTTAAAACAAGCCGCTTCATCAAGTAGTTTTCATATTATACATAAATTTAAGTTTTTTGTTTTTTTTTTTTGGGTAGGACATAAATTTAAGCTTTGTTATGGATCATTTGCCCCACTATTTAGCTCACTTGTGAGTTGTGACTAGGTCCGGCAGAAATTATTAACAATCTGTCGAGCCTTGACTAATGACTAGTGGTTTAGTAAAAAGAGGATTCACATATATAACTAATGATTGGGCAAAATTGTTTATGTACATGGTGAGTGAAAGAGAGAGAGAGAGATATCCAGATCTTCAAAAGAATTTTTTTTTTTTTTTTAATCCAAACTGAAGAGCACTTTATTCACAAATCACCAAAAAATAAAACTGTTTTGGAAAATCATGTACAAATTTTTGGGGCTTAAAACGTTTATGGAGATCATAACTGTGTTTTCCAGGTCAACTGAAAATATGTATTATCTTTCTTATCAAGATTTTACAACACTAGTAAGTACAAAAAACATTATCTGAAAAATATTTTACAACAAAACAACAGTGGCTTTTACTTTAAATTTGGCTAAAGTTTGTAGAGTTGGATGTGAATGCTCTACTTATGCTTGCTTGGCCTTCGGCCAGATCTTTTCAGTACTTAAAAACCTCAATCCATAAATTTAACTGTTGGAACATGTCTTAAATACTTTTTTTTTTCATGAGGAAGCTAGGAAAGTATATATATTCCAATTTGATATTTCTTGGCCACATAAGAAAAATATTCCTTGTCAACCAATGAATATATATTGAGGTATTATATATATAGAGGCAAACGTTGCAAAATGTTTGACAACTTTGACTTGATCAAGAAATGGGAGAAAGGAGAAGACTTTTAAGAGAATATGGAGTTTGCTTTCTTAAAAAAAAATAGGTTGGTAGTTCTTTTGAAATTAACGGATACATGTGCATTGTGTTTTAGGAGGTTGTCTATTGTTTAAGTGAGAGAGCACCAATAGGTGTATTGGGATTTTGAATTGTGATCATGTAATTTATGAGCGTCTAGTTTTTGAGTTGGTATTGAGAGTTTGTCTTAGGAATAATCAAATTTAGTAAAGTTTGTATATGCAAAAGTGAGAGGTTGAGTTTCTTTGTTTTTTGTGAGGTTTGTTTGAGCGTATGTAAGTTTTTATTCATCTATATATAATATATTAATATCTAAAAGTTAAAACTTAGTATTTATTGTTGCTACACTCCTATTGAGACACATCAGGGTAGCATTTTGGTCCATTCAATCCTATTCGGTCCACTATGGTCCATTCATTCAATTTCAGTCCAATTTGGTCCATTTTTGTCTGATTCAGTCTACTTTGGTCTATTTGTTCCATTTCAGTCCTTTTTTTGTCTATTTGATCCATGTCAGTCCACTTCGATTCATTCAATCCACTTCGATGATGCATTGTGAGGAAATGTTTATGTAGAAAGAAGAGTTGTTTGATAGACAATTATGTCACATTCTCAGTGTAATGTTGGAAGATTTTTTATTTGATCCATTTGATCAACTTCAATTTATTTAGTCCACTTTGGTGATGTATTGTGAGGAGAGGTTTGTGTAGAAAGATGAGTTACTTCATTAAAAATTATGTCACATTCTCAATGTAATGTTGGTAAATTCTTGATAAAATTAAAATTTTCTTATGTTATTAATCTATTGTACTTTTTTCAAATACAAATGATGGATTTACTATATCAACTTTCTATTTAGGTCATTCAAGATGTATAAATAGAGAATGAACTATTTGTAAGGAGTATCATAACCAAATTACAACCACATATATTATTTATAAAATATCTCACTGTATATAATAATTGAATGTAAAATGCATTATGTTTCCTTTAGGAAAAAAAAAAACTTACAAAATGTACACTTTCAAATAACAAATATAAATAACTTAATTTAGAAAATCTAATATATTGTATCAACTATATTTTGTTAGAAAGTAATCAAATTATTTTTAAAAAAAAATTGGGACTAACAATAATAAGTCTCATCTACTATTTTCATTCTTCACTTAACAAAAAAATCAAATCGTCAAATTTTGGTATGCGACTAGTATCACTGATAGTAGATTTTGATTGGCGTCGCTCATAAATATAAGCATCATATTGGCCAAATCACGTTAAATATTGTTGCATATATTAACAATAGATTTCTTGTTTATGTGAATGGACCTTCACAAAGTCCTAAATTTTAACAGTAAGACATCTCAAAATATGCTTCTACATAGGCAAACATATCGTTATATAGAAAAATAATTCAACCACTAGTTTAATTTATATTGCAGAATCGCACATCTTCCTGTCTATTTACAAGCCTTTAGGCATTCCATTCCTCCAATGATCTTTCTTGTCGTTTGTTTATTTGGATACATTTAATACCTGACAATGTTATTTCCATAAGCGTTGTGCAAATTCACGCTGAGAATGTGCTATGCTAAAGAGGGACAATACAAAACCAACAATGGGCCACCCAACAGTGCTAATTTGTAAACACAAGTTTATCTTAATTTACGCTGAGAATGTGTCATAATTGTTTGCATCCCATTGTTTATATATTATTGATTCTTCAAATTTCACATTTTTGGAAAATTTTCTTGCATTTCTAAGAAAAACCTAAATTGGTAAGTGTATCAAGTAGTTTCACACAAGTATACAATTAAACAAACGTCTAGTTCAGCAGGGTTCTCTTCATTTCACTTAAAATAGATAAAGTATATTTCATGGTTAAAACTTCATTTCATAGACTTGAAAGTGTATAGACTAGAAAGTACTACGTCATTTAAAACTTTTTATAACTTGATACTAGATATACCTTTAGATTTGTAATATTTAATTTAAAACATAAAATGAGTCCATTTCAAACGAAAATATCTACTGGACATGGATTTCCTGACTCATTCGTGTGAAATGCAGCTCTAGATTTGATGAAGAACGAAAATGTGCATGCCATCATCGGACCTCAAAGGTCAACACAAGCTAAGTTTGTCGCAAAACTTGGTGAAAAGGCTCATGTTCCTATACTTTCTTTCTCAGCCACAAGTCCCTTTCTTTCCCCAAACCATAACCCATTTTTCATCCAGACAACCCAAGATGATTCAGCTCAAGTGAAAGCCTTAGCCACCTTAATTCAAGCTTATGGTTGGCGAGAAGTCATTAGACTCATTACTATCAATGAAGACACAGATTATGGCAATGACTTAATTCTATGTTTGATAGATGCTTTCCAAGAGGTTGATGTCCGATTGCCATACAGAAGTGTCATTTCTCCATCTCCAAAAGATAGTGATATTTTAAAGGAGCTTAACAAATTAAAGGCAATGCAAACAAGAATATTCCTTGTACACATGTGTGCTTCTCTTGCCTCAAAGTTTTTTGTACTTGTAAAGAATTCCGGAATGATGAGTGAAGGGTATGCGTGGATAATGACACAAGGGCTATCAAGTTCGTTAGATACTATTGACTCAAAGGTCTTGGATTCAATGCAAGGTGTTTTAGGAATTAGGCCTTATACACAAATTTCAAAAGGTCTAGAAGATTTTGAAAGAAGATGGAAAACAAATCTCACCTCAGGAAAAACAAACTATAAGACTTTTGGGTTAAACCTCTTTGGATTACAAGCATATGATTCAATTTGGGCATTAGCTATGGCAGTGGAGAAGGCCAATATAGAGAATTCTAGCTTTTTAAAGCAAAATGCTAGTGAAAGTAAAGTAGACCTTGCAGCCATAGGAGTTTCTGAAATTGGACTAAGGCTTCTCAACACAATTGCAAGCACTAGATTTCAAGGCCTAAGTGGGGACTTTTATTTGGTTAAAGGACAGTTGAAAGCTTCAACCTTTGAAATCTTCAATGTGATAGGACAAACCCAGAGGATTATTGGGTATTGGAACACCAAGAAAGGGCTTTCAAAAGAAGTAGATGACATTTGTACTATAGCATACTCAATACCAAAGGACAATCTTAAGCAACCAGTCTGGCCTGGAGACACAACAAACCAACCAAAAAAGTTAAGGATTGGGGTTCCAGCAAGAGATGGTTTTAATGAGTTTATAAAGGTTAAATGGTGTCCTCGTACCAATAAACCAAATATATCCGGGTTTTCAATTGATGTGTTCCTTGCTGTGTTGGATATGTTACCCTTCCCCCTTCCACATGAATTTGTGCCCTATGTGACTAAGAATGGACAGAGTGCAGGAACTTATGATGAACTTCTTTACCAAATCAAACTTAAGGTAAATTTTTAGTTTACAATACTTGGTTATTATATGAACATGACACAATTTTTTCACAACTGTTGAGGTAGTAATTTGTGATTGCTATACAATAAAAGTAATTTTAACAATGGTTCCATACAAAAGTGATGTTGTATTAATTACAATCCATTATCTCAACAAGTTGTTAAATTTATTGCATTTGCCAAATTGTCGATCATATGTGACTTCGTAATATGATATTCCTCACATCTTTCTCTCAAATGCAGAAGCTTGATGCTGTGGTTGGAGACACAACAATTGTGGCTAATCGCTCCTTGTATGTTGATTTTACATTACCTTACTCTGAATCAGGTGTGTCAATGGTGGTTTTGATGAAAGATAATGAAAAGAAAAACATATGGATTTTTTTAAAGCCGCTAAGCTGGGAACTTTGGTTAGCAATCGGTGCAGCCTCCATTTTTACAGGTTTGGTAACATGGGTTCTTGAACACCATGTAAATACTAACTTTAGAGGGCCCCCTGATCAACAGATTGGCACAATTTTCTTGTTCTCCTTTGCAACGCTCACCTCTAGTTATAGTAAATTCTCTTTACCCTGACAAATGAAATTTTATTTCATTTCTTTTTTTCCTAGGCACTTCCTTTATTTATAAGGAAACAATTCAAACATGTGTAACACTTTGTATATGCTCAAATATTGATGATGTTTTAGGGGAGAAGGTAGTCAACAATTTGTCAAGATTTGTGCTGATAATATGGGCCTTCATGGTACTCATCCTAACACAGAGTTACACGGCCAGCTTAGCTTCAATGTTGACGGTACAACAATTGAAACCTGAATTTGTTGATGTAAAAGAGATCAAAAGGAATGGTTACTTTGTAGGATATCATAATGATTCCTTCGTTAGAGAGCTTCTCATAAAACAGTTCAATATCGATGAGTCCAAGTTGAAGCCTTATAGAACCCCTGAGGAGTATGATGAAGCTCTGTCGAATGGAACTCATAATGGCGGTGTAGCTGCTATTTTTGATGAGATCCCTTACATTAAGCTTTTCCTCTCAAAGTATGGCTCTAGGTATGCAATGGTTGGACCAATCTACAAAACTGATGGATTTGGCTTTGTGAGTATCTATCTCTCAACCTATCCTATCAACATAATATGGGAAAAAAGAATGCAGATATATTTTTGTTTAGATATTTCTTATACATATGTTGCATTCACTTTGTAGAACATTCTATTGATCCAGATACTTTTATGGTCAATGTTTCTGTAGGTCATAAGTGAGCAAGGTAAATGCAACAATTTTATGGTATCCATGTCTTAGACCAGTCATCCATGTCTTATACACACACACACACACACACCACTCACAATGATAGAGAAATTGGAGAGGGAAGAGGAGCAGAAGCACTTTTTTCCCCTTTTTGTTATCTCTCTTCTGCCAAGTTTGGTTACAAATGAATTCATACATGGCTTTATATGGTCATCAAGCACTATCCTAGTCTTGTTCATATTACATTACATGACTTCATTTAAGTATGCTTTTCTTAGTTAATAAAAAACAAGTTTATCCATTAAAAAAAAAATCATATTTATATTTTAATAAAGATTTATCAATATAATTAAATATTTTTTGCTTTCTTTCTTCAGGCCTTCCCACGTGGATCCCCTCTAGTCTCTTACATTTCAAGAGCAGTCTTGAATGTCACTGAAGATACAGATAAGATGGCAGGAATTATGAGGAAATATTTTGAAACTCAAACTACATGTGTAGATGGAAGTGCTAAAATCTCTACAGATTCTCCTAGTCTTGGTGTGTATAGCTTTGGGGGCCTTTTCATCATAGCTGGAGTGGCTTCCATGTTTTCCCTATTGATATATGCGGTGAAGTTCCTTCACTTTCATTGGCCAACCTCAAACATTGTCCCTCCCGAAGGATCCTTTTGGTTGAAACTCATTGAGTTGGTAAAGCATTTCGACCAAAAAGATCTATGTTCATATCCGTTTAGGAAAAATGAATCTCCACTATATCCTAAAATAAGTCCTGATGGCTTTGGAGCTTCACCTAGCATAGATGATAAGCAAAAACATTCAAGGACAAGCAGTGAAGGAGCAGACAATGTTGCTACAGATGATGATGACGAAATTTTGTGATGCATCTGTGGATGTGGCTAGCTTATTACAGATTTATCTTTTCCTTTTTCTTGCTAATTAGAGAGAGAGAAGTAGATGAAGGTTTTATAAGGGTGAATCCAAGTACTCTAAAAATATTCCAATTCCTAAGGTTGCGTGGGCACGTGATCCAACTCGCCCATTTGACAATGTTTATCATAGACATAAAATCACTGTTATGTTTAAGTAGTTTAAATAGACCATGGCTTCATCATTACATTGACCATTTGGGCTATCTCTGACCCTAAATGGGACAATGTAGTGCTATTTTCATTTTCAACAATTTCCTATTAGCATTAAAACACTACTTAGTCTGAAAAGATTGTGGGAAACATTATTATGACTTCTCCTTCTTATAAATTATTAGTTTAGTGGACTTCTAGCAAGTCATTGATCCAACGAACCACTCACATTGCTGTGATCCAAACACTTAACCAAACTATTCAATCGATAAGAGCGATGGGCGGTGTCTACAAAGGGCATGGATGTAGTCAAGTGCGAGCTAATGACTCATGCAGTGTGCTTAGAATTCCTCATTAATTGACCATAAACGATATTGGAACTTTGATTTCAAGCTCTCAGTAAGTGATTTGGCTTTAAGAAGTTCAAACTACTAGTTGAGGACATAAAGAGGAATACAAACCTGCATTACAAGTCAAGCAAAACAAGTTGAGACGGTTATGGTACTATATACAAGTACTTCTGTTTAATTACAGTTCCAATAACATGTTCCTTTCCGCACTAAACTGAAAAGGCACTTCCTCTAGTGTTCCTTTCAACACTACAATCAAATTGAAAAGAAATTATGCTTAGAATAATAAATTGTCCATTCGCTTTGGGACAAGTTAACAAGCAGAGACAACCATCAAAATAAATATAATCAATTCTAGTAGGGAAATATCAAATATCTGGCCTTAAACTTGGATCGCTCGAGCAAGGAGTGATGAACCAACCTTGGGAGCAGCTGTAACCAGAGTAGATCAGCTGTAATAACAGATGGATTAGTAGCAATCATGTATTAGTAAGACATAATATATAACCATAAAAGAGTTTCTAACCATCGGGAGAAAAAATGTTATATTTCATCAAGATATAATTACATTATGACTCTGATGCTTTATATATATCAGAGCAGAGCACGAAGTGGAAGAGAAAGATTAGGCGGGAAAACAGAAAATCAGTTACAACAAACTTCCCAAACTATTCTCTACCTATAAACAATTGACACGTGGAATTCCACTAACATAAGCTCACTTAAACACTTAGGACGCTATATTGTCGTTTAGTAAAAGTATATAAGCTACAGTCGTATAGCAGTAGAATCAATTCTTTCTTCTTTTGCTTCTTGCTGTGCTTGTATGCTTTCATTGAGCAGGTTTCGTGATATGGATCACTTTCTTGTTGTCCCTGCCAATGTGTTTGATATTCAAAAAGGTAATCTCTTTACCTTTTTGAATATCAAACACATTAAGTGCATCCAATTTTTAATGTATTTTGGTTATAATGGTGATCTCTTCATCTTTTCAACACAGCTAGTCCGGTCAAACATTTCCATTCCATGTTCCTGAAAGCGAAGGATCGATCAGTGCACAACATATGCGCTTGTGTCTTCTGTTTCGTTCTTGGTCAAGCCACTTGCAATTCCATTAATTAGCTTGACCAATTGACAATAACACCTCACCAAACACATTTGAAAGGTTAAGAGCCGGCTAACAAAGAGAAAAGAAAGTTTAAGAGCCTATAATTTACACTAGTTTATTTCGTAGTAAAATATTTACATATAAAACATTTATTTTTAGGTGTTTTGTATGATGTGTAAAATTTTTTAGTACAAATTATCAAAACTAGCGGCTCAGCCACCAGTGTTGGGAGTACTGATGACCTAATCACCTGCACCGGCCATCAGACCGGCCATTTCAGCTGCTAGAGCGCTGACTCCAGCGACAGAGACCTAACCATTGATGTGGAGTGGCAGCTCCATTGACCAAACTGCCAGCACTAGTTGCCCAGACTACCGAACCGGCGACTTAGCTGCCAAATAGTGGATGAAAGGACTACCTTGTGTTTTTGTAAAATGTTTTACCAAATTTTTAAAAGTAAAACATTTTACAACTTTTTACAAAAGATTTAATGGTCAAAAGAAAATATTTTACAAGTTTGACCATATTTTATATACAAACAAGCACTTGAAAATGAAAAAATATTGTATAGAATATATTTTACTTCAAAACAAGAGGAGTGTTTTAGAGGTATTATTTGGTTTCTTTTACAATTAGAATTAAGGTTTAATTTTTTTTTTTTTTTTTTTTTTTACAATCAAACTATATTTAAAAAACATAAGTTTCGAAGAAAGAAAAACATATGAAGTAAATAAATAAATGTAACTTCCATTTGGAATATAATAATATAGCGATACTACTATGGCAATGTTGTTGGGTTATAGATTGACCCTAGTTAATTAATTCAATTACCCAAGTTGATTAATTAAGTCAAATTATATGCAAATCATGGAGGCACACACAAATTACCAAATAAACTAAAGTGGAGCGAAAATTATATTGACACGGTGATTTATTGACTAATGGGGAAAACCTTTTTCAAGACAAAAACCTCCACTTTGTGATTTTCAGGCCACCACTCTCAAGAATCCACTAATCAATAATCAAGAGATTACAAGTATAAGGAATCTTACTACTACCCTGGAATATTCCAAAATACCAACCTACAGTTGAACCTTCACTCCAATACCCAATTTGACTTAATCTTGTAGAGACTTCTTCCTACATACACAGATCCCAGTACGTGTCTGACTTCCTAGCAACTGATGTTTGTTGTTGGATGTAAAGTTTTTCACTTCAAAGAATGTTGAAGATCTAAAAGCACTTGATTACAAAACCTTAAGATGTAAGCTTCTCTAAAAGAATATGAGTTCTCTAATCTGAGTCTCTGTGTCTTTGATGACTTTAAGATAAAGCTTTTACACCCTCTAGGAGTTTAGTGAACGAAACCCTAGTAATCTAAGTTATCATGGGCTGAAAATCTGATCGGAGAATTCTGGATTTGCATAGTTCGATAGATCGAAAGGTGTTTTTTAAGCAATAATGTTTATTTTCCCTCTCTTATTTTTTTTCCTTGATTAGTGAGAAAGGAGGTACTTGAGTGGACAATTTATCATAAAGTGAAAAATCTATCTTGAAAAACTATAAATAATCACTAAAAGAATGCTTTTGTTCCTATCTTAAAGCTGCCGTGTAGAAAAAGAACGGTCATTAGGAAAAAGGTTTTGTCCCACCTTTTTAATTTTTTTTTAATATATTCATAAGCATGGACAAAGGACATGGGTGGTGGGAGTTCATTAACCTCTCTCTCTCATCATTTTAGACTCTCTCACTTTATTACTCTCATCTCAATTTTTTATTAGTTTCTCTTTTTCTATTTATCTTTGTTAGTAGAAGAAAATTGTAAGACTTTATGTATTTGTGTGTGTGTGTGTGTTTTTTTTTTTTGTGACATTGATATAATCAAGTTAAATCTTTATTAGATTTATATCAATTATGTTTTCTAATGACCATTCTAGAAAAAATTATCCTAGATCCCTCACCAATTCTTTGTCACCTTGTTTGTTTCGTTCTATTCTAGTGTGTGTATATATATTATTTTTTTAAACATATTTTATTATCATTCTTTCAAAATACCATTATCTTTTTGTTTCTCTCATTATTCACTCCACCTATGACCTTTTTTCTCTCATGTTTTGTCTCACAATGTCCAAACCATCTCATTGGAATATAGGTTATATCTTATAAAACGTTACATGTTATGTTCATATATAACATAACTCCACCTACCAAAAAAATTAAATATTTGGGATAACTAAAAAAGTATCATACTATCATAAATAAATCCATGTGAAATGATAGAAATAACAAATAAGTCAAAAAGAATTGGAAAGTGCAGTGGTAGGTGGTAGTTAAGTGAACTATATATGCATCATAATGTGGAAAATCTAACTTATTTGAGAAAAACTATAAATAATCACTAAAAGAAATGCTTACATTCTTATCTACAAATTGGCATGTATTTCGAGAAAGATTGGCCCCTTGTCTTCTTTAAGGATAAAGGTTTTCTCCCCACCCCCACTTTTTTTTCTTTTTCTTTCTTTTTTGAGAAACCCCACTTTTTTTCTTGATTCATAAGAAATGAGGCACTTGAGTGGACCATACATGGGTCACAAAGTGGAAATTTTAATTTTATTAAGAAAAACTAAAAAATCATTAAAAGAATACTTTTATGTTCCTATCTTCAAGCTGACATATGACGCGGAATAATGGTCACTTGTCTTTTCTTAAGATATGGTCTTTTTTTACTTTTTTTTTTTTAAAAAAAATTTGTGTAAGAAATGAGGTGCTTGAGTGGACTACATATGGGTCATAACGTGGAAAATCTAACTTAATGGAGGAAAACTAGAAATAATAACTAAAAGAATGCTAATGCTCCTATCTTCTAGAAGCTGTCATACGACGAAAAAGAATGGCCATTTGTCTTCTCATAGGAATAAGGTTTTTTCTCCTCTGTTTTTTCTCCTTCTTCTTTTTTGATTTATTTATTTTTTATGCAAGTTGTTTTTTGTTGAGTTTTTTTTATATTGATTTGTAAGCTTATACTAGGGGAGGTGCGAGATAAATTTTACTCCTATAGGAGAAGTTTTCCCTCCCCTCACGGCAGGAATGAACCTACCTTAAAAGAGGGGTGAGGGGAGATATTTTTTACCCCTACTAGAGGAGTCCTTCTCCCAAAAGCCATGGCCTCCTAATAACTCCTTTATAATAGGAGTTCATATTAGTTTGGCCCCCTCTACCTGGAATTTTAGATTAGATTTTCCCCTATTCCAAGAGATAAGAATAACTTCAAATTTCTAAGTCACCTATTCAAGTTTTGGTTTTTTGATTCCTAAAGATCCATAAAAATTGAGTCACGTCACTCAAGAAATTTGATTTTCCCCCATTACAATATTTTTTAGCTCAAAAAATATTCACCTTTCTCACTATACACTTCAACTCAAAATAGCTGATCCCATAATATAATTATAATTATAATTATAATTATAATTATATATATATATATATAATACTACACTAAATCCTTAATGCTTCTTCCCTTGACTAATCTTTGTTAGGACATATGTGTTTCACATGGTAGGAACATATGTCACTAGTTTATGTAATTGATTAATCTTTTGACAAAACGCACTTTACTTGTATTTAGGTAGATCTAGGATGTGTTTGATACTTTAAGAAACCTTGTTTCAAGTTCAAGTGTTAAAGTCATGCAAATCTGTCCAAGATTTAAGTGCAAAAAGTGCTCTTCATTAAAGCTCAACAGCTAACTATCTATCGCGACTTGAAGAGCTGTTCTAGCCCGTGGCTCAACAGTAGCTCGACAGATAGGGTATCTATCGAGGTTTATGAAAAATAGAGTTTCAGTTCTGTTTTGACACCTATCCGTGATTGTATGTTTGGACTTTCTTTTCTCAATACCTTAGACATATAAAATGATTATTTTAAAAGCCATCAAAGGAGACACAAGTTGCACAAGTGTTGAGCAAAGTTTTATTCAAGCAAATTGTGACTGGAGATAGAATTTTCCCTAGTTCATTTTTTTTGTGAAGAAGCTGCTGTGTTTGTACACCATAGGGTTTTGTGAACAAGGAGCTTCTCGATCTTCATCGTGTGATGAACTGAAGAACTTTGCAGTCGACAACCTTCTCTAGTTGGTGATTGAAGTTGCGTACTGAGATCTGCACAATTGGTTAGTCACGTACTAGGAGCCGTGCATTACAAGGAGAGAGTGTCACTATAGAACAAGTCTAATTGGGTATTGGGGTAAGGGTTCAACTATAAGTTAGTATAAGGTAATGGGATTCCTTTACTTATAACCGCTTGTTGTAATAATAGTGGATTTTTAGGAATAATGACCTTAAAATCACTCGGTGGGGTTTTTGCCGTGTAGGTTTTCCCTATTCGTAAACAAATCACCGTGTCAATTTATTTTCCACTGCACATTTTAGTTATTGGTGACTTGTTTGTGCTACCACGTGTTTGCATGTTAATTTGATTAATTAATAAACTTGGCTAATTAATTAATTAATTCATCACAAGGGGTCAATACGTTTTTGACCTATCAAGTGGTATCAAACCATGCACACTCTGATTAGGATTAATCTTTACTGTATGATCCATTAACCCCTGTTTGTCATGGATAGATGATAGTCCCTTATTATACCTCCTTTATTTGATGGCATTAACTATGCATACTGGAAAGTACGCATGAGAGTTTTTTTGCAGTCTCTAAATGAGAAGGTATGACAAGCTATAGAAATTGGCTAGACCAAGCCAAAGGAAGCACCGGTCGACTGGGATGATGCTAAGATTAAGGCGACAAACTTCAATAGCAGAGCATTGAATACTCTATTCAGTGCAGTTACAAATGAGGAATTCAAGAAGGTATCCTCCACTAAAACTACGAAGGAAGCATGGACCATTCTCCAGACAATCTATGAAGGAACAAAGACTGTCGAGGACTCGAAATTTCAAAGGCTCACTACTAGCTTCGAAGAGATTAAGATGGAGGAGGATGAGTCATTTGATGAGTTCTATGCCAAGTTCAAGGACATAGTGAACTCAACTTTTAATCTTGGGGAAACCATTCCTGAACCCAAGATTGTGAGAAAGGTGCTCAGATCTCTACCCAAGAGATTCCATGCCAAGATCACCACAATCGAGGAATCAAAGGACATTGACAAGATTCCTTTGACAGAGCTGGTTGGTAATCTGCAGACCTATGAGTTAGGTTTAACAAGAATTAGTAAGTCGAGTAAGGGCAAGAGCATGGCATTGAAAGCCAAAAGCAGTGATATTAATGAGTCTTCAGATGATGAAGATTCTAAGATGAAGTCCTACATCACAAGGCAATTCAAGAAGTTCATGAAGAATGCCAATGGGAAGGGCTTTGACAAGGATCGTAGGTAATCTAGTTCCTCTTAGTTCAAGAGCCAAGACAAGGGGAAGAAGGATGCTAGGGATGGCGGTCAGTACACTGTTCCCTCAAGACCAAAGTGCTTTGGATGTCAAGGTTTCAGTCACATGAAACAAGAGTGCCCCACATATCTCAAGACCATTGGGAAGAGTAAGGCACTTGCTGCTACATTGAGCGACACTAAACCTGAAGATGATTCTGACAATGAGGATGACGGAATCTTGAATGCCTTCACTGCCATTGTCAATCCTACTGAGGGGATTGTTGAAGATGTGGATGAAGAAGAGGAATTGATGGAGTCCAAGTTTGAGAAGATGGATGAACAAGATGACATCAACATAGCCTATGCAAAGTTATACAAGGTCTTAGAAAAGCATGAGAAGTTGTATAGGTTGACCACCAAGAAGCTTAGTGATGTGGAGCTTGAACGTGAAGAGTTTTCCACAAAGTTTGATGAAGCCAATTAGACTATTGGAGCATTGAGGTTTGAAAATAACTTCTTGGCTAAGAAGTTCAAGAAGCATGAGGCAGAATTACTCCAAGTTAGAGCTTAACTGGAAAGGACCTCAAGTGCTAAGCTCGATGAAATGCTCAGTCTTCAGAAATCTGCTTCCGATCGAATCGGTTTAGGATATGATTTCTCTTCTCCTAATATTGCTTCTATTAGTACTAATATTTTTGTTCCTCCTGCTAATAATGTTGAAACTGAGAACAATGAAGTTAAAAATGAATTAACTAGTAAGAACATAGATAAGGGTAAGTCTATATTAGGAGCACCCCCTAAAATTGCTAAGAATGAAACTAAAAATCCTAGGGCTAAGAAGGCTAACTCTCAAAAGCCAAAATAGAAAAAGCAGCATTTCTGTCATCATTGTGGAGCAACTGGATATACTCGACCAAATTGCTACAAGTGGTTAGCCACTTAAAAGAGCAATAGCATGATCACGTCGGGAGTTCAAAATCAGCTTCCATTCTCTTTTACTCCTCTTGGAGATTTTCTCAAAGCCCTCATGTTCCTTTCGAACTTGAACGGTTTTAATTATTCCCCCTCACCGTCGAATCAAGGATTTACTAGATGGAAATGTTCTTCCAAGGTGTGAAAGGAAAATGGCTCCAAGTGATTCTGTCACTTCTTCTCTCTCTCCCTTTCTTGTTTTTGTTTTGCATTACTTGTGTATTTTGCTTTATTGTTTTGAGTCAGTCTAGTTTTATGTTTTGCTTTGTTTTGTTTAACATGTTTTTGTTTGATTTTGTTTTTAGTTTTTGCTTTGTTTTGTTTTTCATATAAAAATTTTTTAAAAAAATTGAAAAATTGAAAAATACAAAAATAATGTGTGTTTGTGTACATTGGTACTTGTGTACCTTAAATGACCATTGAAACAAAGTTTTCTAAACTTTGTATCTCTTATAACTTAGATGAGCATCTCTATGCACAACTAAGTAAGTAAGCTTTATGGCTCGTGTTTGTGATGAGTAAGATTAAGTAATTTCTTGTACTTAACACTCGTATCAATCTTTTTGACGGGAAGGACTAGAAAACCTTAAGAGAAAGGCATAAATAACCATCCCACCACTGTTATCCGCCAATCATGAAAATGACATCTGTATGCTTCGGCATAGCAAAAATGTAATGTCAATGACATTTGTGTGTTTCGGCATAGCAAAATTGGAATGTCAAATGCTTAACATTATTGGGTATTTCTTTTCTTTCTCTTATATGCTCATGCATGATTTGCTTAAAAAATATATATATATATATATATGAAAAGAAAAATAAAAAGAAAAAAGATCAAAATGTTTTATATATGATTACAAGGGTGTATTCTAGGAGATGTGGGAGTTATAGGATGTACCTCGAAGGTGATAGTCTCTATCAAACAGTTATGATTATGTGTGAGTTAAAGTGATTTTCTCATATCTCAAATTGTCATAACATGTATACATTTATGCAATTTTGCGATATTTTTCACAAACAACATGCAATATTCTTTGCTACTTTTGAAACATATGCAGGTACAATGTGATTTGGCCATCACAAGGTTTACATGTGTTAATGTATGCTCACAAACTGTCTTGACTTGTTTTTTATATATAAAATTGGTTAGACTTGTTTTGTGTGTGTGTGTGTGTGTGTGTGTGTGTGTGTGTTTTGGGATCTATGTGTGTGTTTTGGGATCTAAATGCTTATTAATTTTATTGATGAGAGATGATTTTGAGAGCCTAAAATGTTGATTGGATCCTTAGTTGAGTTTCATGTATGATTGCATTCATATCTGTGTTTTTCTATTCTTGAAAAACTGTTTTTAAGCAATCTCGACACCTTTTTGACACCTCTCGATACCTGGCTCATCTATTGAACTCTTCAGTTGCTTTTTATCGCAATCTTGACACCTCTTGATAGCTAGGTGGATCAATCGAAAAAGTTTCTGTCCCTTCGATAGCTCCTTGATTCATCAAGTTTATTTTGCTGTGGACACCTCTAGACACCTTCTCGATAGCTGTATCTGTCGAAACTTTTAAACCTCGACACCTCTCGACACCTGCTATCTGTTGAGAATTACTGAACCTCTATATATATAAGGTCAGCATGATCCATTCTTCATTTTCCTTGATCTCTCTCGATCTGTCTATGTCTTTTCACCTCCCAAACTTCTCTCTCACACCAAACTTCATCCTAAGTTGATTTTCGGCCTAGATCAAATGTTTATTCACTGGTAAGGTTCCTAAATCCTTCATTATTCATGTCATTCATGCATTAGACCTAGGTTTTTGGGTTTTGAAAATTTTTTGGGGTTTTTTCAAAGTTGATGAAGTTATTGTGAAATTTTTGGGTTGGTTTTTGTGAAAATGTTTTGAAATCTTCATGCATTGCATCCCATGTGCATTATAACTATATTTTCATGTATTTAGATGTGTGTTATATATGTTAATCTGATTGTGTGCTGGTAGGATTGGATTGGGTTAAGCCCATGATGCAATTACCTTTGCACGTTACATGTTCATGCATTTTCATGAATACGTTTCTTACATTCACTATATTCTTTTATTCTAAACTATTTTGGGACTTTTCTAATTGTTTCTTTCTTCCCCCTTCTCTCTCTAGCTTACATTAGTGTGTCATGGCACCAAAACGTAAGTCTGCTCTGTCCTGGAACCCTCTTCATTCCGGGGCATCCACTTCCTCTGATCCTACTATTTCTTCTATTCGGTTCCGTGATGAGCAATCCCGAAAGGACTTCTTGGAGAACGTTTCTCGACGAGGTGTTCATTTGGAACACCAAGTCATTTTGTTGGACTTCTCCAACACTAACCTACCCACTATCATCTATAGTAGGGGTTTGAAGTCACTATGTGACATCCCGGCCACATGTCCATCCGTGCTGATCTAGAAGTTTTACTAAAACATGCATGGCTTCAATTATTCAGTACCTCTTTTTGTTACTCGCGTTTGAGGTATACGCATTGTTTTCACACCAGATATTGTATCCGATGTGCTTCATGTCCCGAGGTCAGAGCATCCTGACTACCCCGATTATGACCGTCTGAGGATTGTGTCCAAAGACGAGCTTATGTCCGCTTTTTGTGAGCGGCCCCCTGATTGGGGCAAACGTCAATTTACTCCATGTTCGACCTTTGCTAAAGGTCCTAGATTCACGAACATGGTGATGACTTTTGTTTTACACCCTTTTTCTCACTATAACTCTATCACAGAGCCCTGTGCTCGATTTTTGCTATCTCTTTTAGAGCATTTCACTATTGATTTTCTCTCTCATTTCATTATTTTCATTATAGATGTGTATAGGAAACAGCGACCCGTGATAAACTCATCTTCCCTTTTGCTATCACGTGGATTTTACGCCATTTTTCTGTTTCCTTTCCTGCTTTTGACTACTTCGTCGTTATGAGTGCCATAGATGCCGATACTGTTAAATGGAGCGAGGTGCAACTGCGTTCAAGGCGGTCCGGTACGGCAGCTCCTCCCACTCCTTCAGCTCCATCCACCTCTGCACCCTCTTCTTTTGCGGGTGATGTGACTCTGGATGCGATCATGGCGCAACTTCAGTGCATGAATGCTCATCTTGACACTTTCACGGATGAGTTGTATCAAGTGAACACCTATATCAGCCGTATTGCTAGAAGGCAGGCTTGCCTTGGTGGCTTTGTAAAGTCTCCCTCTCCTCCTCTCGAGGCATCCGAGGACGATGATGACTTCGGCAATGATGATGATAATGAGGATGGTGATGCTAGCTCTTCCAACACTGATGAGATGTCTACTTCACACTCTTACCCTTTGTCACTTGTGACAAAAATGGGGAGTAGTTTTGGTTATGAGAGTAGTCATACTTAGGGGGAGGGTTAGTATAGGAGGCATTTTTGTTAGAGAGAGTGTGTACATTAAAGGATGTAGTGAGGACTTGATGTATTTTTTTTCTTTTCTTTCTATGTTAGATACATCATATCTTGTATATTGGTCTTGTGACCGTTTTGACATAAATTGTACTTATATTCCTTTTATATTGATGTATGTTTTCTTCACCCACCCTTGTATTTGTTGTTTCTTTTCTTTCTTTATACACATGATTCTTATATCTTATATGCAATCTATTATTTCTGTTTCACACAAAGATGTCTTGATGAGTTTTGTTTAAAGTGTTTCAAAAATACAAGTTGTCAAAGTCTTCTTGCCATGAACTCTCTTCTTGCAAAATTTTTCAAGAGTTTGTGTTAGGATAGATTTTATTGTATGTAACAAGTGAATATGAGTTGAATGATTTATGACTTCTTTCATATGTTCATTTGTTTGTTGTGGTTTTTTCACAAATTGCCAAAATGGAAAATTGTTAGGACATATGTGTTTCACATGTTAGGAACATATGTTACTATTTTATGTAATTGGCTAATCCTTTGAAAAAATGCACTTTACTTGTATTTGGGTAGATCTAAGATGTGTTTGATACTTCAAGAATCTTTGTTTCAAGTTCAAGTGTTAAAACCATGCAAATTCGTCCAAGATTCAAGTGCAGAAAGTGTTGTTCATTAAAACTCGACAGCTAACTCAACAGCTAGCCATCTATCGAGACTTGAAGAGCTGTTCCAGCCTGTGGCCCAATAGCAACTCAACAGATAGGGTATCTGTCGAGGTTTTTGAAAAACGGAGTTTCAGTTCTGTTTTGACTTCAATACGTGATTGTGTGTTTGGACTTTCTTTTCTTATAACCCTAAACATATAAAATGATTATTTTAAGAGCCGTCAAAGGAGACATAAGTTGCACAATTGTTGAGCAAAGTTTTGTTCAAGCAAATTGTGCCCGGAGATAGAATTTGCCCAAGTTCATATTTCTTGTGAAGAAGCTGCTGTATTTGTACACCGTAGGGTTTTGTGACCAAGGAGCTTCTTGTTCTTCATCGTGTGATGAACTAAAGAATTTTGCAGCCAACAACCTTCTCTAGTTGGTGATTGAAATTGCGTACTAGGATTCGCACAATTGGTTAGTCACATACTGAGAGCCATGCATTACAAGGAGAAATTGTCACTACAAAACAAGTCCAATTGGGTATTAAGGTAAGGGTTCAACTGTAAATTGGTATAAGGTATTGAGATTCCTTTACTTGTAAATGCGTGTTATGATAATAGTGGATTCTAGGGAGTGGTGACCTTAAAATCACCCGATAGGGTTTTTGCCATATAGGTTTTCCCCATTCGTAAACAAATCACTGTGTCAATTTTTTTTCCGCTGCATACTTTAGTTATTGGTGATTTGTTTGTACTACCACGTGTTTTCATGTTAATTTGATTAATTAATAAACTTGACTAATTAATCAATTAATTCATTACAAGGGGTTAATATGTTTTTGGCCTATCAATCTTCTTCTTTTTTTTTTTTTCCCTTTGATCTATACACTTTTGCACAATTTTAAACTCTGGATTTTTGCTATAATCTCAACTTTTAAATACTTAGAAGAACATAAAAAGAAATTTGAATTATATATAACTTTTTTAAAAGCAATCGATTGCAACAACTACTGCTGAAAATGCCTTTTCATCAATGACCATTTTTAGAAATCAATTACCCAATTGAATAGTAGATCAATAGATGATTAAAGATTGCTTGGTTACATAAAATGTGAAAATTTTATTTGAAACTTCTGGTAATGAATAAATCATGAAACAGTTTCAAAATATCTCGAGGCAACTTAGTAAGTTGACATGGGAATGAGAAATAAATTGTTGGGTTTTAATACTTTAGGTTTAAATGTATTAAAACTTCAATTTGTAATGTTGGCAAATCATGATCAAAACGTTTAGTCTTGTTTTAGATTTGCTCAAAGTATGTTTAAAGTATAAAGTTGGAATCGAGTGTATTGCAGAATTTACTGTGAAAATCTGTCTAGCTTGATTGATCAAGAATTAGACTCGATCGATCAAAGCTTGTGTAGATTGTTTTTCTGTAGAATTTTCCAATTCAGCCCAAGCACGTTTGACGTGTAGAGTTTTATGTTTCGCCTTAACTATAAAAGGGAAAACCCTAGCCACGTTTTGAGGTTGCTCTTTATGCTGTTTGTGTGAATCTCTTATGAGATCTAAAGGTGTTTGCCTTCATACACACTTAGGGTTTCCAATCTCAAGATTGATATTAAGAGCTTGGTGATCAATTCAATTGCAGTTTCAAGAGCTTAAAGATACACAAGCGGGACTGCTTGTAGTTGCTGTGAATCCAAGAAAGAAATAGTCCGTGGATTCAGAGCTGTCACATGATCGTGGTAGTAAGTTTTCTACTTAAGGTAGTAATAGGATGTTAGTGGTCTAAGTCACTATTGTGTAAACTTCAATTCTTTCATAGTAGATTTGTTTTACCTTGAGTATAGCTAGGTTAAATCCTCCACAGGTTTTTTACCGGTTTGATTTTCCTGGATTATCATAACGTTGTGTTATTTATTTTCTGCACTTTACAATGATATGATATATTTGTGTTAACTTAGATTTGATAATTTGACTAAGTAATCACTTGGCTAATTAACTAGGTTAATCTGGTTGTGTTTTAAGGGGTCTAAAAACGTACATAAATTATATTTTACATTTATATTGCATTTTGTAAGATGATCATAATTATATAATTGCATATTTATTTATATTGATTTTTATTAATATCCTTTGAATTAATTTTGGTTTATGATAAGGATAATATTTTTACCTCTTAAATGAATTTCCTACTACACTACAATAAACTTGCCAACATGTCCACCAAGTCAGCCTTCCATCATCACCATCCAAAGTGAGTTGTCCAAACACATGAACGACCACGGCACCTTTTATCTGAAAAAGGAAACTCTCTTAAATGACCTTGTCCAACAAATGCTATCCCTTCCAGAGGAGAGACTCTTTCAAATGAGGCTCTTTCAAAGGAGACTAAGGCTCTACTTGGGAGTTCATAAGAGAATGAAATTGAATGATTATAAGGGAATGGAAAAGAATGGAATGGAATGAAATGGAATGTATTTAAGTAAGGGAAAAGAATGGAAAAGAATGAAATGGAATGAAATTAAGTAACCTTGATTGGATGTTTTAAAATAAAGGAATGGAAAGAAATGAAAATGAATGGAATGTAAGTAATCTTGTTTGGGAGCAACATGGAGGGAATGAAATGGAATCATTTTATGACAATATTACTATTAGACCCCTATTTTAAAATAAAAAGTTGCATATATAGGGGTATTTTGGGAGTTTTAGTAAAAAAAAAAATCATTAAATCTAATTTCATTCCCTCACATTCCTTCCAATTTCTGGAGAAATGAAAATTTGAGATTTTAAAGGAATAGAGAAGAATGAGTGTTTCCTCCTACCCATTCCATTCCCTCATACTTAAACACCCAAACAAGGGAATGAAAAAATATTCTAAAATGATTCTTTTCATTCCTTTCCATTTCATTCCGTTCCCTCCTCCCAAGCAAGGCCTAATAGGGATGACATCTCTACTTAACGACTAAGACTCTTCCAATGAGCGACCTCCTCATCCTACATAAATAAGAGTAGTTCAACAAGTGCCCTAAGCCACCCAACATAGGTGATCCACCACCTGGGTCATCCAACTCTGATGAAAGCACCTCATGAAAACCTATTCGACACACTGGCGATAAATGTACACACATCCAACATACAATATTAGTCGTCTAACACTTATCACACTTTGTAGCTGATGTGAAATAAAATAAAAATCTCACCCAAATTGTCATCCAACGTGTGTTTGTCCGTCCATATGGAGAACGTCACCTACTTGCATAGAAGACCATAATAGTCTTCCATGTTATAAGGCTCATCCACATCATAGTCATCCATAGTGATGGCCATTCTACACAGACTAATTCAATCACATTAGGTATCATGAGCAGAATTTACTCCATAAGTCCACTACTTTAAAACATAAGAGCAATCTCCTAATAATTCGCTCCCACGAACCCCATTTAGCCAACACACCTCCCATGAGAAGAGTGACACAAAATAAGGAGAGCCACTCAAGATCCCTTATATAAAGGCCAGACCTCATTCAATTCGAGGTACATGAGACCATAAACTACTACCTTTGAGTTTTATTGGGTTCATATGAGTCTCTAACTTAAGCATCAGAGAAGCTTAGGTCAACACCCCATTGGTGCCCTCCAGTAACATTCTTCCTTCTTACAAGTCTTCCAGCACCTCTAGATGGATGAGTGGCTCACTGTTTTTTCATGCATCATCGCTTTAAATCCTAATTCTTCCACTATTCATAAGAAACGAATAACTGTCAAGATTATTGTAGTATTTCTCTTTTGTGAGTGTACTGTGATTGCTACGTAATAACTTAATAAGTGATATCATTGTTACATCAAAGTCAAAGTGATTTTATTTCAATCAACAGTTATAAATATATTGTGTTCTTAGATTATGAACGAAATTATATTTTATCCCCCTAAACTTTACCTACTTTTACATTTACCTTCTTAAATTATGAGAATATACACTTACCCTCCAAACTATTATTACCCGTGTAAACACTGTTCACTCTATCGCATGGGTAATTATTTAGGAAAATAAGTATACATTCTCATAATTTAGAGAATTAAGTGTAAAATATGGTATAGTTTAGGAAGGGTAAGTTTGCATTCTCATAGTTTCTGAGGAATAAGTGGAATTTCCTTTAGATTATGCTTATCAACGAGTCTAGGAATATAACTTTTGTCATAACTCGTTAAAGTTGTCAACTATAAATGAAGGATAATCATTTTTTCAATGATGGACCTTTTTTTCCACCACTCACAATTTACCTATTTATAACAAAAATTGTGTGCTTGTATTCTTATTGATATCTGTTAGGTTCTAAATGTTTAGAACAATTGGTAAATCGTGAACATAAACTTGTCTAGATATAGATCTTAGAGTCTATAGGTATTATTAGACAATGCTCAAAGTGATTCAAGTCAAGATTCAAGAACATACAAGCTATAGGAAGAAGATTTCATAATCGGCCTGGTTCGATCAATCAAAGAATAGGCTCGATCGATTAAGATTCGTATCTACAGAATTTTAATTAAGCCCAAACAGCAGTTCAAGCCCATTAATGATTAGAGTTTCAGATCTACTTCTCCTAGTATATAAAGGAAACCCTAAACACATTTTTATAAGGTTTTAGAGAGAGAAGAGTGTGTCTCTTTTGTAGATCTAGGGTTTTGTACCCAAAAGCTCTTTGAGGTCTTTGTTGCTCTTTATGTTGTGTGTGTGAATTTTTTGTGAGATCTAAAGGTATTTGCCTTCACACATACTTAGAGTTATCAAGAATCAAGAATATGTCAAGAACTTGGTGATCGTTTCAGTTGCAGATTCAAGAGCTTAAAGATATACAAGTGGGAGTGCTTGTGCTTGTTGGAAATCCAAGAAAGAAGTAATTCGTGGACTCGAAGCTGTCACGTGGTCATTGTAGTAAATTTCCTACTCGAGGTAGCAATAAGATGTTAGTGGTCTAAGTCACTATTGTGTAAACTTCAATTCTTTTATAGTAAATTCGTCTTACCTTGAGGATAGTTAGGTTAAATCCTCCTCAGATTTTTTACCGGTTTGGTTTTCCTGGGTCATCATATCTTTGTATTCTTTATTTTTCGCACTTTACATTGATATAATATATTTGTGTTAATCTAGATCTGTTTAATTTGACTAAGTAATTACTTGGCTAATTAATTAGGTCAATCTGGTTGTGTTTTAAGAGATCTAAAAAATTACAATAACGTCCAAAGAAGTAACTGTCTAAAACACTACATTTTTCCACATGTGTTGAGAACGCGTAGCTGAGTCGCTACTTTTTTTTTTTTTTTTTTTTTTTTTTTTAAATTATACAAGAAGAACGCGTAGCTGAGTCGCTATTTTTTTTTTTTTTTTTTTTTTTTTTTAAATTATACAAGATAGAATATTGTATTGATATGAAAACAGAGTATAATAAAGAGTTCCTGGACCCGACCAAGCCAACGCAGTAGCTATGAAATTACAACAGCATGCACCCAACAAAAAGAAAGGCATAATTTCAGTTGCTATCGTGTATCGTGACGTTAAAGTTCATAAAAGGTGTACCTAATCCACTCAGATTAACGAATATGTGAAAATAAAAAATCCATGAGAGACTTGGGAGTGACTTTAAAAGTATATAGTGTCAAAAATGCTTGACCCGCCCGATTTGTCATTGTCATTCTGTTTATTATAGATTTTTTATACCTTGAGGAGAAAATTTATTCTTCCTCACCTTGTATTGCTTCGTCCTGTCCTAGTATATATGTATTTTATTTTTTAAAAACATATTTTATTATCATTCTTTCTTAAAACAATTTTTTTTTTTTTAAGAATTTCAACCTATTATGTTCGCTTCTAATGATGACTCTTTATCATCAGATCAAGACACTAATCAATATTTGGTATAGGCAGAAATTAAACTCCAGATTTCTTATACAATTTACAAAGACTTTACTAGATCTCTCATTATTCACCCCACTCATGACCTTTTTCCTCTCACAATGTCGAAACCATCTCATTAAAGATAACAAAATGCTTCCACCCAGTTTTGTCTTGACTTGCCTACCATGCTCTATGCAAGTCTTTTCTACCCTATTTCGTTGTCATTCCTAGACTTAGAACACTTTTTCGTAGATAAGATGAAAAACATAGTGCAGTTCTGTTTCATCCTTGTCAGATGTAAATTCTTAAATAATTAAAAATATAAAAGTTATATACAAATTAGTTTTATAATTCATTAAAAAAGAAAATATTAATTAAAATAAAATTTGTATCGCTATGTTCATTTTACATCAGGGCCAGCCAATAACAAAAACTTTTTACCCTAGTATGAAAGGCCTTGTCCTCCACTGTAAAAGGCCTAAAATTTTATTATAATAAATATTTTTAAATGATTGTGATTTTTTTTTTCATAAGTGATGCTTGGAATAACAAATTTAATTCTTACAAACTAACATGTCATCAATCACCCAAAAAAAAAAAAAGTCATTCAAATATTCATTAATTAGGTTGTTGAAATTCATCAATTATGATCATATATCATATTGTGAACATTTTATAGTACCTTTAACATTTTCCTTTTTCATTATAACAAGGCCTCCAAAATACAAGATCAATAGAAACCTAACCCAAATTGAGACCCTAAACTAATTAAAAAAAAAATGTTACAAATATGTTAGATCATCAGTGATGATTAATCTCCCATAATAGTTTAAGACTTTTATTTTTGCAAAGTAGTCTCCTACAAAACCACGTACCTCTTAAAAACAAGATATAAAATTAAAAATTAGATTTACTTTTTTCTCACAAAGACAATTACAATATATTGTTAACCTCACAGCTCAAACCCTTTACCTCTCCTAGACCCTCAGTTAGCTCAATTGGTAAAGTCTATAATAGTTTAATTAAAAATCTAGGGTTCAATTCCTGCCTACATCAAAAACTGATTAGTGTCTTTATTTGATGATAAAGAGCACATTATTAGAAGCAGACATCATAGGTTGAAACTCTATAAAAATTTAAGATATATTTTAGAAAATATTTTATTCAAAAATTAGCTTTACTTAACTATTCATCATCTTATATCGAATAAAGTAAGCTTATTTTTTTATTTCTTTTTTCTTCTTTATAAAATTTATGCTTCAACTATGTTATTCAATTCTTTATATTAAATTAACCTTAGTTTAGTTAGTATTATTTCACCTAACTAAACTTAGTATGAAATTGACCCTTTTTTTTGGGAACAATTAACCTTGAGTATTAAATAACTTTATTTAATAAATATTTACATATGTGAGTTTCAGTTAGTTTAACTGGTAAAATCTCTGATGGTTGTATAAGAATCTAGGGTTCATTCCCCGCCTACACCAAAAACTGATTGGTGTCTTAGTCTGATAATAAAGAGTTATTATCAAGAGCGAACATCATAAGTTGAAACTCTCTCCAAAAAAAATATTTACATATAAAAGACTTTACATAAAATTTATTGCCTTAGGACCCAAATTGTGTTGGGCCAGCCCTGTTTCAAAATAACTTTGACATAACTCTTTTAATATAAAATTATTTTTGGATTCCAAAAATTCCGAAAGCTAACCAAATATTAAATCTTGTACATGAGTTAGTTGTTGGGAAACAGAAGAATGAGTCTACAAATAGGGTGAGCCAAATCAAGAACCCAGACATGCTTTCTCCAACCCTAAGCATATCAATTATTGCTTCTCTATTTGTCCTACTTCTTCTTCCAATTATATTTACTCTTGGACTTAATTTCCTATTCTATTACCCCTAAACCTACATTTGGCAACGTGAATGCTTTTATGTCAATGGCAAACCTGAAGCACCTCTTCTCTTTCATCATTCTCCTCTTACTCAGCCTTGAGGGTAATAAACAGTCAATGGCAGATGATGTGATAAGAGTGGGCGTAGTTCTTGATTTGAACTCCACAGTGGCAAAAGTGGCAGAGAGTTACATATTGATGGCGGTCTCTGATTTCTATGCTGTGAATGCTAATTATCGAACTAGACTCAGTCTTTTTACCAGGGATTCTAAGGATGATGTTGTCGGTGCAGCATGTGCAGGTAACTAACATTCTCACACATCCTAGAAGTGCAGATTTTTAATATTTCGGTAGAACTAAAAGTCTAAAACTGATATCTCTCTTGCAATGGGAAAGGAATCAAAAACACACATGCATGCGTGCACAAAGAAGACTAGCGTTCCAATGAGAAGAGTTTTTTTGTTAATTCAAATTAAGTGAACAAAAGAATGTAAAGGAATATAAAAAATTAAATTAGTAGAAACAATAAAAAATGACATAGCAACTAAAGAAGTAACAGAAAATGACATCAATCTATCAATTATCAAACAATATATCAATATATATATATATATATCTAAAAGTTGAAGTGTAGTAATTAATTCTGCTAATTTCTTAACTTATTGTTGTACTTTCTCTAACATTTTCCCCTCTCTATTACCTTTTCAACTCCTCACTACTCTCTACATTAATGTCACTCTTCCTCTATCTTTTTATTTTTGTTATTCTTATTCTCATTCTCTTATAATAAATTTGTCACTCTCTCATTTTATGCATAGTTTTCATTTTTTGGTGGATTTTTCTTTTCTTACAACTCTACTTTAGGTTGATGAACTATTGTGTTCTTTAGAAGTATACTTTGGGTTGATGCGATTTAATTTTGTGTTTTTAAGTTGTTGTCTTTTTTCTTTTCTTTAATAGTTAGATGTTATCATATTATGTTATTCTCTCTTATTTAATACATATTTTTCCCACACAAAAATGTTATTTATATATATATATAAATATATCTTAATTTTTCATTTTTTTGGTGGATTTGTTTTCTTGTATATCTACTTTAGGTTGATAAACTATTGTGTTCTTTAGACGTCTACTTTGGGTTGATACGATTTAGTTGTGTTTTCAAGTTGTTGTCTTTTTTTTTCTTTTCTTTAATTGTTAGATGATATCATATTCCATCATAAAAATAGTATATAAAAATTAATGTTATTCTATTTACATAGCATAACATGGATAATTTGATGCTTATTACCATAGTTTTCAGACTCGGACCATTCATTGAACCGTAAAAATGAGAGATTCAAGGTTTTTAAGGTAATCGTGATGACGTCATAATTAATTTAATAATAATTTAAATATAAATAAATATATTAAATTAGTATAAATAGAAAAATTAAATTAAATGACCCAATTAAATATAGAAATCTATCTTTCAAATGTATTTTTCATATCATAACTTTCACAGGACACATAAGAAATATCATATCCTAAGCATACATAGATATAATATTTCTTTATTTATTTATATGTTGATTAGTTAACCTCGTGATAGTAATATTGTAATTATATAGGAATTAGAAGGACACTTAATAATTTTAAATTAAAATAATTATTTAATAATTATTATATACTTAATTGTATTTGTTGACTCATTATTTTTCCTCTACCATTCAAACTTTGCTACATCATAATTGTGACAAAAAAAAAATGTGATATATTTTGTAACACTAGATTTTCTCATTTTAAAAAATTGTAAATATTAATTAAAAGTACTTAAAATATTTTATTTGTTACATATCAATTTATCAATAGTCACATCACGGGCTCAAAGCTACAAAAATTTAATGGCTGAAACATTTTGCCATCTTTAATTCAAAAATCAAAAGTTTTCTTTTTTCCCAATGCAAGTCACGTGAAGGGGCTTTGGAAACATAAAAAAGAATTCAAAACAAACACAAACAAAGAGAAGGTGAGAAACCACAGCAGTGGAGACAGAAAGAAGAAAGAGAAGAAGGAGAAAAAGAAGAAAGAAGAAGAAATATAAGCAGAAGACGAAGATGAAGACCGTGACTGGCGATCTGAGCTGGGTTGCTAGCTTGCTGCTTCAACTTCTCATGCCCCTACTTTGTCATCTTCTTCTTCTCAACTTGTTTTTTTTTTTTTTTTCCCCCTCACAAATCTTTTGGTTCTAGATCTGAAAAAAGTCCAAAATGCATGCCGGTCAAATCTTTAATTTTAGTCGGTATTTGCTATAAAAAAAAAAAAGAAAAAAAAAAAAGGAACCATGAGAACCGCGAGAACCGTTCACGGTTTTAAGAACCATGCGGTTCAACCGTGGTTCGCACGGATCCATGCTTTTCTTGCATAGAGAGGTTTTTAAGGTTAAAAGAACCGCAAAGAAGAGGAGTTCACGGTTAACCGATTGGACCGTACGGTCTAGTCCGGATTTCAAAACCATGCTTATTATTATATAGTTATTTAATTTTACTCTTTTTATTTACATCTAATTTTATATGAAGTTGTTATATTCTCTCTCGTTCTCTCATGAAAAAAATAATTATTCTCTCTCTCTTATTTTTTATTCTTTCTTGCAACTCTAATTTAAATTGATAAATAATTATCTATTCTCACACATCACATTGGTCTGCAACTAGTATATCTAAAATTTAAAGCATAGCATTTATTATTACTTTGCTTTTATTAAACCACATCAGCGACATGTCATCATTTCTTTAAAAAATATTTATATCAATATTAATGTGTGCAATAATACATTGTGCATTTACTCATTCTCAAAACTAATTATAACTTATCAATCATGATATAACAATCACTTTTCACTACTATGACTTTACACGTTCTTGATAACCATGTCATTTTCCCCAAACAAATGGGCTTTTCTTTTTCCTTTATTTTTCTTTGTGTAGAAGATATTACATGCAAGTGATTTTCCTAATATGCTTGTCATCATTTTCTTTCCATTATTTTCTTTAAAATATTTATATAAATATTAATGTGTGCAATAATATGTTGAGCCCTTATTCATTTTCAAAATTAATTATAGCTTATCAATCATGATATAACAGTCACTTTTCACTACTTTTATTTTACATATTCTTAAGAACCATATGTCATTTTCATCAACTTAAAGAGATAGTGATTATAAAGCGTGATTTTTCCTCTTCTTATTTCCGTTCTTTTTCTTTTTATATAAGATATTACATGCAAATGGTTTTTCTGATATGCATTTTTGTGGTGTACTAACTTTCCCTACATGGTATCAAGTTCAACTTGAATAAAATCTTTAGCAGGCATATAGAATCATAGATGCATGCATAATAATTTAGTTAAAAATATTAATGTGATAACAAACCTGACTAATGTTACTTAGGCCTTGTTTGTTTCGAGTGAAAAACCATTACAGAAAATATTTTACACCCCAACAGGGTTTTTGGGTGGACCGAAAAATACGGTCAAACTGAAATCAATTTCGGTTTGACTGTAAAATTTTGACCATTTAGGGTAAAATCATTTACACTTCTATTTTACCTTCAATCGAATTACTCGCCTATTTTTTGGCCTTTACTTGAGAGAGAGAGAGAGAGAGAGTGTGTGTGTGTGTGTGTGTGTAGCGTATTTTTTGACGTATATACATATTTTTTGTTAATAATTTTACGTGTAAACCAAACATTGAAAACCATTTTCTGATGTATTTTTCAAAACACAACCAAACAATTGAAAATATTTTCCTTTCCAAAAAATATTTTACATCGAGCCAAACACAACCTTAAACTACAAACCATTTCTATCACATTGGAATACATTACTTATCACAAATTATGGTTTTACATCACTTTATAATTATAATTATAATTAATTTTTTTAGTTATGTTTACTAATTATGGTTTTTTATTCAATCCATTTCAGTCCACTTCGGTTCATTTTGTCCATTTCAATCCAATTTGGTCTACTTTGGTTCACTTCAATCCATTTGGTCCATTTCAATTCATTTGGTCAACTTCCGTCAAATTGGTCCACTTGTGTCCATTCAGTTCATTTTAGTCCACTTCGGTCCATTCAGTTTAGGTTAAGAGTACTATCGATTATTTGAATAATATCAATTGTACTTATATGATAAATTTTGATTATCATGAAAGTCTCCTTAAGAGAATGAAAATTTTGATTAATAAATTTGAAATTTAAAAAGTTTTCTAGTACCAAAATAAATTAGAAAAATATAGTGCATAATAACAATAGTTAAAAGAATATGGACCACTTCAAAAAAGAATAATATCAATCAAAAACGCCAAAAATGATAATATTATATATTTGTAAAAATAAAGAGATAGAAATTACTTTTAGAAATTGTTTAATTTTTAGTGACAATAAATTATCTAAAATAAAATGTAGAGATTAAATTATACATTATACCACATCTCAAAATAATTATTTGACTAGTATATACAAAAGTAAAGACCTTATGTGAAAGAGTATGAGGTTCTGCCATGTGGCGCACTCCTTGAAAAGATAAATAAAATTCTCTCAAATGCTACATCAGAGATAAGAACAAATTAAAAAAGAAGAACTCTTTATTTCTTTTGGTTCAATATTTCAAGACTACTCTTTTGATGCAGGACAAATTAGGCTTTCCACCTAGATTAGTCCCACAGTAAACCTTAAGCTTCACCACCTAAGGTTGTTTGGACACCACCAAACACAATGCAAATTATGTATGAATAATCTCTGAATAATATTAATAATTTTCTTAATACAAAATAAATCATCTAGAGCTTTATTTACAACTTCCAAAAACCACAATAGATAAAGATGAGCATTCCTAATATGAATCCTAATCAATCTCAAATACTAATCCAATACTAATCAAATGCTAAAGATAAAGATAACATAAATGATAATCTCCTCAAATGTGATATACTATGGTGTCCGTACCAACTCCCCTAGGGTAGGAGAAACTCAACCTTGTTGAGTCAAGCTCACAATGATCAAGTGACATCAAAGGAACCTCCATCATCTATCCACAAGCTCACAAGGTCAGCATGGCACTTCCATCGACACTTATAGGTGCGGGTGATCATAGGTAGAGATGAAGCAGTAGGAATTGTATTCAAGTGAGCCTCCAAAAGAGTGGGATCAAGTTACTGCAACTCCTCTCTAGTGATCCATGTGCAATCAGACTCAGGTCATTTTCGCCAATGAACCAATAAGTGTTGACCTATTCCATCCTTGGTGAAAAGAGATTGCTCATTCAAAATAACATCAATAATATCTTTATGTGCCTTTTGGGGGGGGGGGGTGGGGAGGAATGGTGTAAGGCCAGGGATAAGGTTAGCCAATGAAGTAGAGAGAGGTTCATCAAAAGGGTCATGGGGAATAACTGTTGGACCTTTAAAAGATATTAAATCAGCTATATTAGAAGTCGAACTAATGCCATAATTTGAGGGTATATCTATGGCATAAACATTAGATCTAAGTTTCTATAATACCTCGAATGGGCCAGCATTGCGGGCCTGTAGTTTCTTAACGGTTCCAAAAAGATCCGTTCAAGCCTAATACAAATCATAACATAATCTTCTACATCAAAATCTAAATGACGTTGATGTATATCAACTTGAGTTTTATATTTACGACCACTAGTATGAAATTGTTTGCTGATCTCTTTGTGCAACTCATGCATATGACTAGTAAACTCTATTTCAAATGTAGAAACCCTAGCATGTAGGGACATTGGGAGAAGGTCTAAAGGTCTCCTAGGCTTATAACCATGAACAAATTCAAAGGGGCTTATGCCTATGGATCTATTGACTGAGTTATTATATGATAACTAGGCTAAAAGGAGTATAGATTCCCATCTCCTACATTCTCACCTTTGAGATACCAAAGGAGATTTCCTAGACTCTTATTCACAACTTTAGTTTGACCATCAATTTGAGTATGGTATTAGAGAATTTCAACTTTGTCCCCATCATGTGCCAAAAATTCTTCCAAAAATAGTCCATGAACTTAACATATCTATCTGGCACAATTGTTTTAGGTAACCCATACAACTTGAAAATCTCATCAAAGAAAAGCTTGGCTACTTTAGATGCGTCAAAAGTTTTAGAACATGGAATGAAATGAGTCATCATATAGAATATGTCTACCACTACAAGAATGGAATCTTACTTTCTAAGGGTATGAGGAAGACCTAGTACGAAGTCCATGCTTACATTAGTCTAAGGACGATGAGGAATTGGTGGAGGAGTATAAAGGCTTGTATTTTGCCTGTCATGTTTAGCCAATTGACATTGGCAGCATTGGCCAATTATCTTGGAAACATCCCTCTTTAGACTTGGCCAATAGAACTACCTCTCTACCTCTTCAATTGTCTTATCATGTTTCAAATGTCCTAAAAGTCCCCTAGCATGCACTTCCCAAATAAAAAATTCTCTAACTGGTGTGCAAGGGATACAAAGCTTATTGGCTTTAAACAAGTAGCCATCTCGGAGGATAAAATCATCCACAACTGTAAACTGCTTATTCCTCCATGTAGTGTACACTTAGCCAAAATCTGGCAAGATTCATATTCCTCTTGCAAGTTTTCAAACCCTATTACTTTTGAGCTCATCACGGAAAGTAATTTGACTCGATTATTCAATGCGTTTGTTACCTTATTTTTAATACTAGATTTACGTCTCAAACATAGGACAATCTTTGCAAATACTCAACCCAAGGAACATGTTGAGCGTTTAATTTCTTTTGGAAATTAATGTGGCAGTGGGCATTGTGATTAGAATAAATGAAAAACTCATGGGTTGTCATGTAATGGTTCCAATATCTCAAAGCTTGTGCCACGGTATACAGTTCTTTGTAATATTTTGAATACTTCTTCTTAGCCTCATTTAATTTCTCACTAAAGTAAGCTATACAATCTTGACTAAGTATTCCTCCTATGCCTATGCCAGATGCATAGCATTCCACTTCAAAAACCCTTTCAAAGTCTAGTAAGTGCATCACTAATGCTTTTTTCATCTTCTTCTTGATTTCCTTAAATTCTTTAATAGCAATATTTGACCATTGGAACTAGTATTTAATAGCAGTATTTGACCATTGGTGCCATGATTGTACTAAATCCACGTATGCAGCAATAATAGATATTGCAAGCCCATGAAAACTGCAAACCTCGTGAATCTTGGGCTCGGGCCAATCCGTTATGGCCTTGACCTTCTGTGGGTCAATAGAAAACCTTCAAATGAGACAACAAAACCTAAGAAAATGACACAATATCATTTCTTGAGGTTGACATGCAAGTTTTCTTTCCTCCAAGTGGAACAAACTTGTTTGAGGTGATCCAAATGTTGCTCCTTTGATTTACTATAAATGAGGATGTCATCAAAGTACACTACCACAATTTTGCCCAAGAAATACCTCAATAGTTATGTCGTCACTCTCATAAAAGTACTAGGCGCATTTGATAAATCAAATAGCATCACAAGTCACTCATGTAATCATCCTCTGTCTTAAAGACAGTCTTCCACTCATCACCTGAACAAATACTAATTTGATGATATCTACTTTTTAAATCAAATCTTTGAAAAGATTGTAGCTTCTGACATCATATCAAACATATCGTCTAACCTAAGGATAGGAAAATGATACTTCATAGTAATCTTATTGGTTGCGTGACTATCCACGCATGTACTCCAAGATCCATCTTTTTTGGGGTCAAAAGTGCAAGATCTACACATGGGCTTAAGCTCTCACTCACAAATATTTTTTGTAAGATCTCATCCACATGTTTAGTCATCTTATCATGTTGAGTAGGACTCATTCTGTAGTGGGGTAAATTTGGAAGTGCTTCTCCAAGTATAAAATCTATGGTGTGTTGAAATATCACACATGGGGGGTAATTGATTTAGGAGCTCCTTAAGGAAAACATCTTGAAACTCTTGAAGCACTGATCTTACTTCTTTTCTTGTTTCTTCAAAGTTGTCTAGTGCAACTTCCTTAACAACCAAAGCAAATATGATAGACTCTTCATTGACAACCCTTTCAAGTATTTTTGGATTCATGAAGTTCATGCTTCGTTTTTTAGGCTCTTATTTAGTCTTGATCTAGTAAACTTAGATTGGATTAGGTTAAGCTTAATCCTCTTCCCATTGTGCCTAAAGAAACAAGAGTTTGAGTGATCATAAAGAGTGACATCTAAATCTTAGAGCCATGTTCATCCCAAAATTATGAGTCCTACATCCATTAAAATCACATCACATGAAATATGAGCCTTGTATGAAAGGATGTGAATAGGAACAAGACACCTTTCCTTGATGGTGATGGTTGAATCATCTACCCAAGTTACCTTGTAAGGTTTAGGATGGGCAACTAACTTCAAACCTAAGTAAGAGACAAGGCTTGAAGAGATTGTATTAATGCAACTTCCACTATCAATTATAACCTTGCAATCTTTGGTCCTACACTTAACAAAAATTTGGATGATAATACCTCTTTTCCAATCGTCACTTTCTTTGGACTATGATATAGTACAACTAACAATACTCACTACAGGAGTATCAAGACTACCCTCGCTGAGTTCATCAAAAAATGGTAGGACTCTAATGCATCCTAAATGGGTGGAATCAACCTCTCCTATTTCCATAATGTCGTCAATATTAGCCCCATAGACTTCTTCTACTTCATCCTCTCCCAATTTTTCAATCAACAAGGTCTGATTAGGACATTAGGCAGCCATATGACCAAAGCCTTGACACTAAATACACTAGATTTTAGAATTGGGCTTGAATGTCTCCCTAACTACACCTTTCCCTTTGTCTTATGTGCACAAGGGCCTATTATTTGGGTTGGGTCTATTTTGAGGACCTTGTTGGTATCTACCTTGAGGATTGTCATCTATGCGTAAGGGCCTATTGTTAGGGTAAGGTCTACTTTGGTTACCTTGGAAGTAGCTACCTTGGGGGGCTTCTAAATTGTTGTGAGGCAACATACGATTCTCAAATCTCCTCTTACCTTGGGGCCTAGTGATCAACTCAAAATTTTGCACTAAGGCATAGACATCATCAAGAGTTGTGATCTCTCAAGCCACCATTTCTCTTTGAAGATCATAATTGAGACATTTCCTAAACGTACTCAAGGTAATTGACTCATCTTCGGTCGCATCACTATGTATCCTGAACTCTTCAAATTGCTCTATGTATACTATAGCTGTATTATTGTCTTGTCTTAAATCTTGCTGTTGATCCAACAAATTTCCTTGATGAGACATTAGGTAGTACTTTTCATTGAGCTTTGCCTTCATTTCTTCCTAGAGTTACGGGTTGTTAGGTTTTTTTTTTTTTTTTTGGGATCCCTATAAGCTAGATTGTTTAACCTAATTAATTAACCAAATGAATACTTAGGTTTATTATTCAGATATAGGTTAAAACAATAAAGTCATATCATGTAAAGTAGCGGAAAATAAAGAATACAATGATATGATCACCCAGGAAAACAAAATCGATAAAAAACCTGGGGATGATTTAACCTAGCTATGATCACGTAGGGAGGAACACAATGATATGATCACGTGGTCGTGTAAAACTTACTGACACGACCACGTGCAAGCTCTGAATCCACGGACTCCTCTATTAAGCCTTTGCAACATAAGCACCCATACTTGTGATTTTGAGACTCCACTCAAAGGTTTAGCAACACAAACTTTCCTATTTGTGACTCCAAGACCACCCTTGAAGGTTTAGATCATCAGCACTTTTGATGACTAGAGAATGCGGCAACTTCTACAACATCGGATCTTGAAATTCTTCAAGGAATAACATCGGTAGAAGATATGAAAGAGTTTTTTGGGTACAAAACCCTAGATACAAAAGAGGCACACTCTTCTCTCTCTAAAAAGCCTTATAAAAACGTGCTTAGGTTTTTCTTTATGTACTAGAAGAAGTAGATCTGAAACCCTAATCCTTTTTGGGATTGAATTGTTATTGGGCCGAACTTAAAATTCTACAGACCTATATTTCTATCGGTTGAGCCTGTTTCTCGATCAGTCGAAACAGGCAGTTTTTGAACTTTTCTTTCTGCAGCTTGTATATTCTTGAATCTTGACTTGTATCACCTTAAGTATTTTCTAATAATATCTATAGACTCTAGGATCTATATCTAGACAAGTTTGTGTTCACGGTTTGTCAATTGTTCTAAACTTTTAGAAGCTAACATGGGTGGTTGGCAAGTCTTAAGGAGGTGGTTTTCGATACTGTCCCAATGAAGTTTTACTCTTTCTACAAGTTTCATTTTGGCAAATATAACCTTCCTATCTTCTGACAATTCATACCATTCAAAAAAATGCTCTAACTTACGTACCCAGTCATTGTAGACTTAAGGACTCTCATCACCATCAAAGATTGGGGCCTCTACTATGATATGCTTAGCTAACTTGTCATCATGGTCTCTATGGTGGTCTTGTCTACAATAAGGACCTTGTCTATAATTATTATTTTTTCCATTATAGGCATTATCCTCTTCATACCTTGCTTCCAAGCGACCTAGATGGGCATTAATTTCTTCCAAGGGTCTGCCTTAAGTCATCTTGGGGAGGAGGGTCCATGTCCAAGCGGGATTAAGGGCTAGACTGGGATTTAGAGTTAGACTGGTCTCCAGAACTAGTTCCTAGAAGACCACTACGCAAATGCATGCAATAGAGATCAAAAAAATAATTCTTGAAAGTACATATTAAAGATAAAACTCAAGTAAAATCATGTGTCAAGAAAAGTCATGAATTCCACAGGTTATTGCATTCAATCTTGTTCCATAGTGCTAGTGACCTTTTTAGGGAGAATAACCATTCTAGACTAGTAATTTTGAATGCTAAACAGAACTTTATATGTGTTAATTGAAGTTTCCCATCATAAGACAAGTAATTCATAGACCAAGAACTAACTTTGAGTCTTTGACAGTGTACAAAGTATCACGTTATTTAAAATTTGAATGATGTAGCATTGGACATACCTTCATAGTCATCATATATATTTACTCTAAAACATTAAATGAATCCATTCAAATGGAGAGAATCCTAACATTAGTGAACACTGATTTGCTGACTTGTTCATTTGGAATGCAGCTCTTGATCTGATGAACAACGAAAAAGTGCATGCCATCATAGGACCTCAAAGTTCAGCACAAGCTAAGTTTGTTGCAAAACTTGGTGAAAAGGCTCATATTCCTATACTTTCTTTCTCAGCCACAAGTCCCTTTCTTTCCACAAATCATAACCCATTTTTTATTCAGACAACCCAAGATGATTCAGCTCAAGTGAAAGCCATAGCCACCTTAATTCAAGCTTATGGTTGGCGAGAAGTCATCCCTATCTATGAAGACACAGAATATGGCACTGACTTAATTCTATACTTGATAGATGCTTTCCAAGAGGTTGATGTCCGATTTCCTTACAGAAGTGTCATTTCTCCATCTTCAAAAGATAGTGATATTTTAGGGGAGCTTAACAAATTAAAGGCAATGCAAACAAGAATATTCCTTGTACACATGACTGCTTCTCTTGGCTCAAAGCTTTTTGTACATGTAAAGAATTTAGGAATGATGAGCGAAGGGTATGCATGGATAACAACACAAGGGCTATCAAGTTTGTTAGATGCTATTAATTTAAAGATCATGGACTCAATGCAAGGTGTTTTGGGAATTAGGCCATATATACGAATTTCAAAAGATCTTGAAGATTTTGAAAGAAGATGGACAAAAAATTACACCTCAACAAAAACAAACTACAAGACTCTTGGGTTAAACCTCTTTGGATTACGAGCATATGATACAATTTGGGCATTGGCTATGGCAGTGGAGAAGGCTAATATAGAGCATTCTAGCTTTTTGAAGCAAAATGCTAGTGAAAGTAAAGTAGACCTTGCAGCCATAGGAGTTTCTGAAATTGGTCCAATACTTCTCAACAAAATTGCAAGCACTAGATTTCAAGGCCTTAGTGGATACTTTGATTTGGATAAGGGACAGATGAAAGCTTCAACCTTTGAAATCTTTAATGTGATAGAACAAAGGGAGAGGATTATTGGATATTGGAACCCCAAGAAAGGACTTTCACAAGAAATAGATGACATTAGTGAAATAGCATATTCAATATCGAAGGACAAACTTAAGCCACCAATCTGGCCTGGAGACACAACAAACCAGCCTAAAAAGTTGAAGATTGGGATTCCAATTGGAGATGGTTTTAATGAGTTTATAAAGGTTCAATGGTATCCTCATGGTGGTAAACCAAAAATATCTGGGTTTTCAATTGACGTGTTCCTTGCTGCACTTGATATATTACCTTTTCCCCTTCCACATGAGTTTGTGCCATATGTGAACGAAAATGGGCAGAGTGCAGGAACTTATGATGAACTTCTTTTCCAGATCAAACTTAAGGTGATTTTTTAGTTTACAATACTTGCGTATTGTATGTACAATAACTCAAATGATACAACCAATTTCACCACTATTGAGATAGCAGGTTATGATTGGTGTATAATAAAAGTAATTTCAATTATTATTCCAAAATGATGTTGCACTAATCATAATCTATTACCTCAACAAGATGTAAAAATAATAATGATAATGAAATTTATTATGCCGTTATTTTTTTACGTAACTTTATAATAAGATATTCCTCACCTCTCTCTCTCTCTCTCTCTCTCTCTCTCTCTCTCTCAAAATGCAGAAGTTTGATGCTGTGGTTGGAGACACAACAATTGTGGCTAGTCGCTCCTCATACGTGGATTTTACATTACCTTATTCTGAATCAGGTGTGTCAATGGTGGTTTTGATGAAAGATGATGAAAAGAAGAACATGTGGATTTTCTTAAAGCCGCTAAGCTGGGATCTTTGGTTAGCAACCGTTGCAACCTCCATTTTTATAGGGTTGGTAACATGGGTTCTTGAACGCCATGTAAATTCTAAGTTTGGAGGGCGCCTTGATCAACAAATTCGCACGATTTTCTTGTTCTCCTTTGCAACACTCACCTCTGGTCATGGTAAATTCTTTTTTCCCATTAAATGAAATTCTATTTATTTTTATTTTTTGGCTTAAATATACTCTTGGTCTCTAAAGTTTGAAACATGAACAATTTTATTTTAAGAAATTTTTAGTCCCTTAGATAGATGATGTGGTCAAACTAAAAACTGACATATCATCACTACATATGGACTAAAATTGGTCACTGAAGGTTTTTTAGAGACTAAAAGTAATCACTTTAAGTTTATTAAGAATTTTAAAAAATCACTTTAAATTTTAGTGGCTAAAATTGCTCGTAAGCTAAAGTTTAGAGACCAGAAGTGTGATTCCACTCCCTTTTATCCTGCTCTACTGTACTTCCTCTTTCAAGGAAATAAATTTAAACATGTTAACACTTTTCTCAAATTTTGATGATGTTTTAGGGGAGAAAGTGGTCAACAGTTTGTCAAGATTTGTGCTGATCTTATGGACCTTTACGTTACTCATCCTATCACAGAGTTACACAGCTAGCTTAACTTCAATGTTGACGGTACAAAAATTGAAACCTGAATTTGTTGATGTGACTGAGATAAAAAGGAATGGTTACTTTGTAGGATATCATAAAGATTCTTTCGTTAGAGAGCTTCTTGTAGAACAATTAAATATCGATGAGTCCAAGCTAAAGGCTTATAAAACTCCTGAGGAATATGATGAAGCACTGTCAAATGGAAGTGATAATGGTGGCGTAGCTGCTATTGTTGATGAGATCCCCTACATTAAGCTCTTCCTCTCGAAATACGGCTCTCGGTATGCAATGGTTGGACCAATCTACAAAACTGATGGATTTGGCTTTGTGAGTATCTCTCTCTCAACCTCCCCCATGAACATAAAAGGGTGATACAAGAATGCAAGATATATTTTAGTTTGAGTAGTGTTTGTTACACACACTATTACATACATTTTTTTAACTGAAATCGTGAGTTGAAAACACAATTTCAGTTTGGAATCATGTTTTCAACTCAAGATTTCAATTCAAAAAATGTGAGTAATAGTGTGCGTGTGTTTGTGTGTGTAATAAGGTATGTGTAACAGTTTTTATTCTTTTTATTCTTTTTTTTGAGATATTCTGAGGAGCTGTTTGGTATGGTAGTTTAAGCAACACTTTTTAGTTTTTAAATAACATTACACGTATTTCTATACATTTTTTCACCTGCACATATTTCTAAAAAATACAAACAATGCTACCAGAACAACGTTACCAAACAACCCCTAAATAACTCTAAAGTCACAAAAATGTTCACAATTGCTAAGGTGGTAGATTATAAATTATAGATGATAAGGTTATGTTAGTAGTAGGCTCAAATGAAAAGAAAAAAGAAAAAAAAAACATGTTATCTCAATAACTCTAAAGTCACAAAAATGTTCACAATTGCTGAGGTGGCAAATTATGAATTATAGATGATAAGGTTATGTTAGTAGTAGGCTCAAATGAAAATAAAAAAGAAAAAATAACATGTTATCTCAATTAATGTGAAAGATTTTATAAAAATTGTTATCTATGGCATTTCTATGAGATATATCTTATGAATCGTTGCATTCACTTTGTAGAAACAAATCCAAATATTATTATGGTCAATGTTTTCATAGGTCACAAGTCAACATGGTAAATGTAGCAATGGCTTCCATATATGTAATTCATAGACCAGTGGATTATGGTTTATGATAGGGCAAAAATGAACCTCTTTGCAAATTAATTAATTACCAAAGTTAATTAATTAGGTTCAATTACATGCAATGACATGATAGCACAAACAAATTACCAAATAACTAAATGTAGCGGAAAATAAATTTAACACAGGTAATTTGTTTATGAATAGGGAAAACCACCAAGGCAAAACCCCACCGAGTGATTTTAAGGTCACCACTTTCAAGAATCCATTATTATCAATTACAAGCGGTTACAAATATAAGGAATCTTACCAAACCCTTTGGCCTATCCTAAACTACTAACTTACAATCATGGTTTTAAAAACCGGTACGGTGAAAGAACCGGAAAAGAGACTGATTACTGGTTTTCTGGTCGAACCGGGGTCCGACCGATGGTCCAACCGGTGACGTCATAAATAATTTAATTAATAATTATAAAATTAATAATTATAAAATTAATAATTATAAAAATAAATAAATAATTTTATAACTAGTCATTTTAACTAAAAAATTAAACAGTAGTAAAACATTAAACTCTAACTTACCAACTTTTAGGCACCGTTGAACACAATTTAACCAAAACAAAAACAAAAAAAACATATACAAGCACCACAAACCCACTATAAAATATTTTAGTTATTTTTTAACTTTCAAATAACTAAAATAAGTGCACCAATGACTAACAATATTATTGCCTACTTGATATTTTTTTCCTCCACACATTCACACGTATATCCCACCTACCACACAATTTGAAATCACATCCACACGTTTTCCTTTTCCCATCTCAGATCTCACTTTTTGCTCTCTCAAAAAAAAAAGATCTCACTTTTTGCTTTTCTGCCTTTTGACTTTTCAATTTTCATATCTCTTTCTTCAATGAGTTCTTTCTCTCTTCTCTCTCGTGAATATGGCCATTTCTTTAGTCTGATCATGGTCATTCTCAGACTGCTACTGAGAATGGGCCTAGTTTGCTGTCATGATGAGACAACAATCACTTCGTGATCTAATCCAGTCAAGACGTGCTCCATTTTTTAGCCTTGATTTTGTTTGAAAACAAAATCCCAGTGGCCAGATCGTTGATTCGGCCTTGCAGAGATTTTTTTTCAGCTCATGAGTCATGATACTGCCCAGTGTGCTACTCTGTTCGTTGAATCCTGAATAGCAAATAGACTCACTTCATTAGAACCAGATCCCACATTTGTGCTCCAAATTCCCTGATATGAAAAATCTTGTACATTGCTCTAATTCTTTTTTACTCCCCCTCAATCTGTCAAAGAAATTATGTAACAAATTAGAGAACAGATCGCGTGAGATGAGATTTGAGAGAGTTGAGATTTGAGAGCTTGAGTGAGTGAGGAAGTGAGGCTGAGGCGGTGAGGCCGAGAGGCGTGAGTGAGATGTAAGAGTCTGAGGGTGAGGGGTGAGGAGTTTAGGCTTAGGGTTTGTTTTTAGGAAACCAAAAAGTCCAAAACGACATAGTTTTGCCGGAAAAAGCCAAAAAACTCCAACCGGGCATTAACCGGTTCGACCTCCGGTTTTTTCGGTTTTCAGGTTGAACCGGCCGGTTTTTACTGTTTTTCGGTTTTTAAATGATTTTCGGTTTTTTAACATAACCGGACCGGATTTGAGACCGGTTCCCGGTCCGACCGGTCGGACCGGCCGGTCCGTTCCGGTTTTTAAAACTATGCTTACAATTGAACCCTTACCCCAATACTCAATTAAACTTGTATTGTAGTGGCAATCTTTCCATTCAATGCACAAATCTCAGTACATGATTAACTCACCAACTTGAAGAAGATTGTTGGTTGCAAAGTTTTTCAGTTCATCAACAATGAAGATTAGGAAGCTCATTGGTCACAAAACTCTTGGTGTAAAGACACAATAGCTTCTACAAAGAAAATAATGAACTAGGCCACTTTTTGCATTTGATCACACAATGCATGCACGACGGCCTTTAAAATAATCTTTATATATGTCTAGGGTTGTGAGAAAAGAAACCGTACACAAATACATAGGAATATGCGTGTAATTAGATTGAAAAGTCTGATTTTGTAATTCTCGACAGATACAGCTTGTGTCAAGCTTCTGTTGAGCTTCAACATTAAATTTTGATAGAAAGGATTTTGTCGAGACTTCTGTCGAGTTTTAATGAACAACACTTTCTTCACTTGTTTCTTGGTTAGATTTGCATAGCTTCAATACTTAATTTGAATACTTATTTCTTGAAGTACTAAACCCATCATAGATCTACCCAATTACAAGTAAAGTGAATTTTGTCAGAAAATTAGCCAATTACATAAAATATGTTCCTAACAATTTAAATTGTTGAAAATTGTTGCCCACATGCACGCACACTCATACACTACTCACAATGGAATATAAATCAGCTAAGAGCTTTTATAGCTCAACTGGCACCTCATGTTTTCAACAAAGACACCTAAGTAGAATAATAGAAAGCACTTCTTCTTCTTTTTTTGTATTTTTTATCTCTCTTCTTCCACTCTTGGAAACAAATGGATGCATACATGGATTCATGAGTCAACATACCACCCTCCCTCTCGAATATGAGAATCAGCTCGAAGGTTAACTTGTGACTATAAAGGTGCCATTTCTGTCAACCCTCAGCAAATAATTTCAAACTAAATAGGGTGGATTGCTCATCCAACTGGTATTTTCAAATGGACGTCGATGGTGCAACTTCAATGGATAACAGGCACTCTAGCATTGGAGTAGTAATAAGAGACTCCAACAGTATGGTCTCCGTAGCTATCACCAAGAATCTTCCTGCTCAGTACAATGTAGAAGAAGCTGGAGTAATAGCTCTAGAAAATGGGGTTTTACTTGCCCAGGAAATGAATCCCTCACATGTCATCTTTGAATTGGATGCTTTCTTCATTGTCCACCAATCCCTTCAATCAAAGGAAACTAACGGCATATTTGGTCATGTTAAATATTAGTATTGATACACCATGTTGAATATACTAGTATAGATGCGAAAGCGAAAGTATAAAATATAAACATAATAACATACAAGAGTTATGTGGTTCAGCCTAACGGCCTACATCCACGAAGGAAACCCTAAAGGGCTACATCAATAATATATTATAATGTAGTACAAATCCTGTGTTACAATGAATCATAACATGTGTGAACGATTTTAGACCCCTTAAAACACAACCAGATTGGTTAGCCTAGATTAATTAGCCAAGTTGTTACTTAGTCAAATTATGCAATTCTAAGTTAAAGCAATCAAATAATCATATCAAAATAATAAAGTAGCGGAATAATAAAAGACACAATGATATGATCACCCAGGAAACCACACGGTAAAAACCTGGGGAGAATTTGACCCACCGATCCTCAAGGCAAACCTAAATCCACTATGAAAGAATCGAAGTTCATACAAAAGGACTACAAGCTCCCCGCTCGACTTCCTAATGCTACCCACCAGTAGAACTTACGGACACGACCACGTGCAAACTTTGAATCCACGGACTCCTTCTTTCTTGAATTCTTTAATCAGCTACAAGCACCCATGCTTTATATTCTTTAAGCTTCAATGGCAGCAACCTTGTTGATCATCAAGATGTAGATAATCTCTACCTTGAAAACCCTAAGTTTATGTGAAGGAAAGCTCCTCAATGATCTCACAAGAGATTCACATAAACAGCAATATGAGCAACAAAGACTTAGAGAGGTTTGGGTGCAAAACCCTAAAAATAAAAGGAGGCACAAGAGGCACTTTAATTTCTCTCTCTCTAAAAAGTCCCAAAAACGTTCTATGGGTTTTCCTTATATATAGGAGTGTTTTACTTGATCCCCAAGACGTTTAAATAGAGTTTGGGCTGAACTGGAACTCTGCAGAAAAATAACTCTGTACGTGGTTCGATCGATCGAGTCTAATTTTCGATCGATCGAGCCTTACAGATTTAGTCCAATAAATCTGCAATCACTCGATTCCAGTTTTACAAATAAACATACTTTGAGTAAGCCTAAACAAGACTAAACATATTGTTTTGATCATGGTTTGCCAACATTACACATTAGAGTTCTAAATACATAAAATCCTAAATCTTTAGAACCTAACAATGTATATATATAGTAGACTAAATCCTAGACTAATAGACTTCTAGTACAAGTAAGAGACTTGGCTTGCACACAAAGTAGAATTAGACTTGGGCCTATACTAATGGGCTAATATATCTCTAACACCCTCTCTCAAACTCAAGATGGAAGCTTGATGAAATCTTGAGATTTGATAAAGTTGAGAAAATCCCTTGAATAAAGTTTGGCTCTGTGACGATAGTTTGAAGAAGGCAATGGTCTTGCAGTGTTGATGCGACTTCTAACGGTGGCATGACTATACCGGAGAGTTTTGACGGCAGTAGTAGGAAGCCAAAGAAGATGAACGCAGTAAAAAAAAACACCGAGGAAGACAAAGATTGCTCTTAAATATACCGCAAGGACAGAAAACTATGGCCACAAAAAGGTGGCTCTGATACCATGTTAAATATTAGCATTAATATACCATGTTGAATATGCTAGTATAGATGCGAAAGCGAAAGCATAAAGTATAAAACACAATAACACACGAGAGTTACGTGGTTCAGCCTAACGGCCTACATCCACGGAGGAAACCCTAAAGGGCTACATCAATAATATATTATAGTGTAGTACAAATCCTGTGTTACAATGAATCATAACATGTGTATATATAGTAGACTAAACCCTAGACTACTAGACTTCTAGTACAAGTAGGAGACTTGCCTTGCACACAAAGTAGAATTAGACTTGGGCCTATACTAATGGGCTAATATATCTCTAACAGGTCATATTCTCTAACGAATTCTCTCTGCTCTTGATGACTTTAGAAGTTGGAAGATCCCGCACCAGAAATAGGGAGTTCAACAGGGTTGCTCATGAGCTTGCTCATCTATGCCCATAATGTCTTCCTTTCTCTGCTTTGTATTACTCTCTGTTGTACTTCAATTTCAGTTTCTAAATGAATCCATACAGTTTGCTCATAAAAATAAATTTAAAAAATAATAATAAAAAAGCACTCTCCAAAGACTTGCTCATATTAATTGCATAACTTCATTTAAGTTTGTTTTTCTTATTTCATTAACTCCTCCAAACCTCCAATGAATAAGCTTTATTTAATATAAAAATCTTGTTTATATTCTACTAATAAAGATTTATCAATGTGATTAAATCTTTTTTTTCTTTCTTTCTTTCTTTCTTCAGGCCTTCCCATGTGGATCCCCTCTAGTCTCTTACATTTCAAGAGCAACCTTGAATGTCACTGAAGATAAAGATAAGATGACAAATATTATGCGGAAATACTTTTCAAGTCAAACTACATCTACAGGCGAAAATGGAAGTGCTGAAATCTCTACATATTCTCCTAGTCTTGGTGTGTATTGCTTCGGTGGTCTTTTCATCGTAGTTGGAGTGGCTTCTTTGTTTTCCCTCTTGCTATATGTGGTGAAAAAGTTCCCTCACTTTCACTGGACAAACGCAAACATTGTCCCTCTCGAAGGATCTCTTTGGTTGAGATTTATTGAATTGGTAAAGCATTTCGGCCAGAAATGTCTCCGTTCATGGTCTTTTTCGAGAAATGAATCCACACCAAGTCCTGAAGGCTTTGGAGCTTCACCTAGTATAGATGATATGCAAAAACATTCAAGGACAAGCTGTGAAGGAGCAGACGATGTTGCTATAGATGTAGATGACGAAATTTGGTGATGCATGTGTGGACGTGGCTAAGCTTAGTATAGATGAAGGCTTTACAAGGGTGAACTCCGCCATGTACCATAAAATATTCTAATTCCTAGGACTGCATGGGCGGTGGGCACATGATCCAACTCACTCATTGTTAACCGCTAGTAAATTATCTGTGCATTTGTGCGATGCACAAATAATGTTATAATGTTTATGTAAGATGATTTTAGAGAATATTATAAATATGTTAAACATAATTGTTATAGAACTTTGTTAGTAATGAATTTATTATAAAAACAATAATTATAAATTGCACACACATATCCGTTATAATAATTCAGTTAAAGTAATGAGAAATAAAAAATAAACAACTTTAGAGAAATGTTGTAGAATAAAAGTTGATATAAAATGTATTTTCTCTTTCTCCTTAATTCTAAAACAAAATACACTTATTGTTTTCCCATGTCAACACCCCAAACACCCACAGTCAATCACAACCTTTACAAAACTCACAAGTCCAATGTCCAACCTCAACATCAAAATCATAATTGTCATTGTAACTTAATATAAAATACAAACCCCCTTCCCTGGCTGTAGCCAACTTGTACGGGTTAGAATTATAGATGAAACAACAATGCTGGAATTAGGTAGGTGTTGTCGAAAGGCTGAAGGTAAATGACATTGTTTTTACCTTTTTGGTCTAGGTGTATCTAACATGGGATGATATGAAAGGTCATCTGAAGATGTATATAAAGGATATATATATATATATATATATATATATATATCTAATGGGACTATCTCGATTATCTCGAACCTATTAAAACTTAAATGGGACTATATCTAACCCAAAAATGGTACTTTAGTCTTTTTTATTTTTTATTCTTTTATAATTTGATAGTTAGAGAGGAACTTTAAACCCTAAATGTTTTTGTTAAAAAAACACTAAAAAGCATTAGTTAAACGTTAAAGTTTTTGCCAGAACTTAAGGCCTTCGGTATATTATTATTTGAATTGGCTCTCCAAGTAGCCTGCTAGTGCTTAGTGCACGAGACAAACACTATAAGAGAAACATGTAAAATATAATTTTAATATTTCATTTATATCAACTACATAATATTCTCATATGTTATACAAATATTAAAATGTCAAAACCATTATAAGTGAGAGTTCTATAAACATTCGCACAGACGTTATTGGCTATAAATCATACATTTTTAAATTTGTACATTTATAATTCTTAAGAACACGCCCAAATTCATGCTCCGGTAACATTTAGAGTTTCATTCAGAACTTGAAATTTGAAATATTTTTCATATAACAACATTCTATCTTTCATGCATTCATTAACTTCAAATTCACGCTCCAAGCACTCTTTTTCTATGAAATACATAACACAATTTATAGGGTGAATCCATATCTATCTATATAATATCTAAAAGTTGAAACTTAATATTTATTTTTGCTATGCTCCTATTGAACTGTAGCATATCGGTTCATGTGGTCCACTTCAGTCCATTTCAGTCCACTACGGTCCATTTGTTCCATTTCGGTCCACTTTGGTCCATTCGGTCCACCTCAGTCCATTTCAATGCACTTCAGTTTATTCATTCTACTCCGGACCACTTTAGTCCATTTGGTCTAGTTCAGTCTATTTTAATCCCTACGGTCCGCTTCAGTCCATTTTGGTCCACTTTGGTTCATATCGGTTCATTTCGGTCCACTTATGTGATGCATTGTGATGAGAGGTCTGTGTAGACTGTAGAAAGAGAAGTTACTTCATTAACAATTATGTCACATTTTCAGCATAATGTTGGTAGGCACTTGATAAAATTAAAGTCTTGTATTTTTTTTAAATATAAATAATGGATTTACTTATATATGTTTCCTTCTTAGGTCATTCTAGATGTAAGGAAAATCGACCATTTGTAAGAAATATTATATAAAAATTCCAACCACACATTACATTATTTACAATATATCTTGCCTTAGATAATAATTGAATGTAAAATGTATTATATTTCCATTAAAAAGAATACAAATTTTATAAAGCTTAATCTATAAATTTTAATTTATTGTATCTACTATACTTTGTTAAAAAATAATCACAACATTTTAAGGACTTAAAACTAACACTTATGAGTCTCTTTTACTAACAATTGATTTGATACAACAACATACACACTGTTACTGAGGCACAGAAATATAATTTACAATACAAGCCCTCAGGTAATACACCTGTTTGACATGTATCCCAGCTATACCTAATGGAACACAAGGCACTGAACAAGAACANTGCTTTCCTTCACATAAACTTAGGTTTTCAAGTAGAGATTATCTACATCTTGATGATCAACGGTTGCTCCATTGAAACTTAAAGAATATAAACGTGGGTGCTTGTAGCTGATTAAGAATTCAAGAAAGAAGGAGTCCGTGGATTCAAATTGCACGTGGTCGTGTCGTAAGTTCTACTGGTGGGTAGCATTAGGAAGTCGAGCGGGAGCTTGTAGTCCTTTTGTATGAACTTCGATTCTTTCATAGTGGATTAGGTTTGCCTTGAGGATCGGTGGGTCAAATCTCTCCCAGGTTTTACCGTGTGGTTTTTTGGGTGATCATATCATTGTGTCTTTTATTATTCCGCTCTTTATTATTTTGATATGATTATTTGATTGCTTTAACCTAGAATTGCATAATTTGACTAAGTAACAACTTGGCTAATTAATCTAGGCTAACCAATCTGGTTGTGTTTTAAGGGGTCTAAAACGTTCACAAATTATTCAACAAAAAGTTTATTCAAAAATAAAAATATATAATCATTTAAATTTGTAACTCATTCAACCCATTACATAAAAATAATCATCAAGAAAAATATTGTAGTTCTGAGTACTCCTCGGCAAGGCCGGTAGTTATTGATTCTCTATTTGTCCTACTTCTTCTACCAATTATGTTTACTTTTTGGACTTTGATAACTCAAAAATCACTCAAGCTATAATAACAAGCAATTCCACACTTATATTTACCTATTTTATTACCCCTAAACCTACATTTGGCAACGTGAATGCTTTTATGACAATGCCAAAGCTGAAGCACCTCTTCTCTTTCATTATTCTTCTCTTACTCAGCCTTGGGGGTAATAAACAGTCAATGGCAAATGATGTGATACGAGTGGGCGAAATTCTTGATTTGAACTCCACAATGGGAGAAACGGAAGAGAGCTACATATTGATGGCGGTCTCTGATTTCTATGTTGCGAATGCTAATGTTGCTGGTGCGGTATGTGCATGCAAGTAATTATCATCCTCTCACACTTCCTAAAAGGCTAAAAGTGCGAACTTTATCTTTTGGTAGAACTGGTATCTCGTTTCGATTAGGAAAGGCATAGAAAACACACATTCATACATGTACAAAGAAGACTAATGTACCAATGAGAAAGAGTTTGTCGGTTCAAATGAAGTGTACAAAAAAAATATATAAAGGAAATTGTTAAGTTTTAGACCATTGGAAAACACAATTTGTTTAACCTAATATATTAGTTAAGTTGTTACTTAGGTTAATTATTCAGATCAAGGTTAAACATTCATCATATGAAATAACACAGCGGAAAAATAAATAACACAATATGTGATGATCCAGGAAAACCAATGAAACAACTTGTTTCAAGGTAAAAAAAGAAAAAAAAAATGGAGGAACTATCCCAAGAGAAAAATCCACATATTAAGTTGAGATTTAAAATCAAGAATACCAATTCGTAGTAACTCTAACATAGTTACCAACTAAGCTCTAAACCCCCCCCCCCCCACCCCCACCCCCCACAGACTTCCTTGATCTAGATCTATTCTCACATGAACCATTTGTTCATGCTTTGATATTTAGTATGCTTCATATATAGCTGAAGACTTGGCAGCAACTTTACTCCACTAGTACTTGCAATCAAGATTTTATCTCTGTTGGGTTCTTGTAGAGTTAGACGGTACAAAACTTCACAAAACTCACAAGAATAACTCTCAAGACTTGAAAAACATGTATTAGGGTTTTCCTTTTATACCTAGCAGTGTTGGAATCAAACCCTAAAATGTTTCACAAACTATTGGGCCTTATTTGAAATTATGTAGATCGCAGTTCGATCAGTCGAAGGTCTCTCTCAATCGGTCAAGCTTGACAAATTTTCAATTCTTCTTTCTGCAACTTGTACGTTTTTTAATCTTAACTTGTATCAACTTGAGCAATGTCTATGATAGGCCACAAACTAAATGACCCATTGTGATAGAAATTAATTAATTAATTAGTCAAGTTATTAATTAATCAATTTATCATGCAAACGCGTGGTAACACAAACAAATCACTAAATAGCTAAATATGCAATGGAAATTAAATGACACGGTGATTTGTTTACGAATGGGGAAAAACCTAATGGCAAAAACCCCACCGCGTGATTTTTAGGTCACCACTCCTGAAACTCCATTATTATCACAACAAGCAGTTACAAGTAAGAGAATCCCAAGTACCTTACCAATCTACAGTTGAACTCTTACCCCAATACCCAATTGGACTTGTTCTGTAGTGACAGTTCCCACCTTTGATGCACAGCTCCCAAGTACGTGACTAACCAATGCAAAGATCCCAGTATGCGACTTCAACACCAACTTTGAAGGAGAGGTTGGCTGCAAAGTTCTTCAATTCATTTTACACGATGAAGATCAAGAAGATGTTTGGTCACAAAATCATTTGGTGTAAATACACAGCAACTTCTTTAGAAGAGATAAACTAGGTCAAGAACTTAGTCTTTGATCACAAATTGCTTGAACAAAATTTGCTCAATGCTTGTGCAACTTGTGTACAATTTGACGGCTGTTAAAATAATCATTTTATATGTCTATGGTTAGGAGAAAAGAAGACCCAAAGACACATTCACGGATCCCAAGAAATCAGATCAGGAAATCTGATTTTATAAATCTCGACGGATAGCAAAGTGTTGAGGAGCTATCAAGCAGATGTCGAGTTTTAATGAATTTGCACTTCAACTTGTTTTTCTTGGACAAACTTGATGACTTCAACACTTGATCTTAAAACCTTATTTCTTGAAGTATTAAAAACACCTAGAACTATCCAATTACAAGTAGAGTGTGTTTTGTTAAACGATTAGCCAATTTACATAAACAAATGACATATGTTCTTAACAAGTGAAAACACATATGTCCTAAAAATCTCCTCCTTTGGCAATCCGTAACAAAACCACAACAAACAAATGAATATATGAGAGAAGTCATAAATCACTCAATTCATATTCACTTGTTGAATACAATAAAATCTATCATATCACAAACCCTTGAAAAACTTTGTAAGAAAAGAGTTTATGGCAAGTAGACTTAGACAACCTGTATTTCTGAAACACTTTAAACAAAACTCATCAAGGCATCTTGTGTGAGACAGAAATAATAGATTGCATACAAGTATAAGAAACATATGTATAAAGATAGAGAAGAAACACCACATGAAGAGACAGGTGAAAGAAACATACATCCCCATATAGAAAAAATAAGTACAATGTATGTAAAAACTGGTCACAAGACCTCATATACAAGAACAATGTATCTAAAAAGTAGAAAAGAAAAAGATACATCAAATCCTCACTACATCCCTTAAGTATCAACACTCCCCCTAACAAAACTATCATATACTAACTCTCCCCCTAAGATGACTATTCTCATATCCAAAACTACTCCCCCTTTTTGTCACGAGTGACAAAGGGTAAGTGTGTCAAGTGGACATCTTATTAGTAGAGCTAGCATCTCCATCATCATCCGAAGCGTCATCGTCATCACCATCATCATCATCATTAGAATCAGAAGCCGCTGGAGGAGGTGATGGAGTAGCCTCAGAAGCAAACCCACCCATGGTCGCCTGCCGTCATGCAATATGACCAACACGAACATTCACCTAATACAACTCAGTAGAGAGTGTATCTAGGTGAGCATCCATGCACTGCAGCTGCGCCATGATGTCTCCAAGAGATACATCACCCATAGAGGAAGAAGGAGCAAATGTAGACGGAGCAGTACGTGATGGAGCGAAACGGGAGGAAGGAGTGGAATCCGGCTATCATGACCTAAACTACGCTGCACTACATTTTACGGTAGTAACGTCTATGGCACAAATGTGAGTGAAGTGGTCGGACACAGGAAAAGGGATAGAAAAATGGCGTAAGATCCTAGTGATAGTGGAAGGAAAGATGAGCTTATCACGGGACGCCGAATGTAAATGAACATCTATGATAGAAAGAATGAAATAAGAAGGAAAATCTATAGTAAGATGATTAAGAAGAGATAACAAAAATCGAGCACGAGGCTCTGTGATAAAGTTGTAGTGAGAGAGAGGATGGAGTACAAAAGTCATCACCATGTTTAAGAATCTAGGACCTTTAGCAAAAGGTCTACATGATGTATACTGATGTTCACCCCAATCAGCAGGGCGCCACAAAAAGCAGAAATGAGCTCATCTTTGGACACAGTCCTCAGACGCTCATAAGAAAGATAGTCAGGAAACTCTATCCTAGGAACCCGAAGCACATCTGCAACGAGCTGCAATGTGATAGGGATGCGCGTACCTGGAACGCAAGTGAAAAAGAGAGGTACTGAACGATCAATCCCGTGCATGTTGGAGTAAAACTCCTGAATAAGCACGAGAGGACAAGTGACCGGGACGTCACACAGTGACTCTCATCCCCTACTGTGAATGACAAAAGGAAGGTCAGTGTCGGCGAAGTCCGCCAAAATGACTTGGCGTTCCGAATGAACACCTCATATAGAAAAGTTCTCCGAGAATGCCTTGTGGGCATTATCATCACGGAATTGAAGATTAAGAGGAACAGAATCAGAAGAGGAGGAAGCTCTAGAATGAAGAGGGTTCCGAGCAGGAGTCGATTTACGCTTAGGTGTCATAGACACTACTAACGTAAACAGAATGAGTCAAAGAGAGAGAAAAAGACAATCAGAAAAGTCCCAAAACAATTCAAATATATCAAATATATTGAATAAAGAGTACGTATGCATGAGGAATGCATGAACGTATGACATGCAAAGTAAAAAGCATCATGGGCTCAACCCAATCCAATCCTACCAGCACACAAGCATAGAACACACATCTAAATGCATGGAAATACCATTCTAATGCACATGTGATGCAATGCATGAGATTTTGAACACATCTAAATGAAAACCCATCCTAAAATTTCAAGAAAAACTCATCAATTTTCAAAAACCCCAAAAATTTTCAAAAACCCCAAAACCTAAGATTCAAAACATGAAATGCATGAAGAATGAAGGAAAAAGAGATCATACCAAGTGATTTGAAGCAAGGAAGGGCCGGAAATCACGTGGGTTGAAGGTTTTGAGTGAGAAAAAGGAGTTTGGGAGATGAACAGCCACGGACAGATCGAGAGAGATCGAGAAAATGAGAACCGGATCGCGACAGAAGCTTATATAGGAGCATCAGTAATTCTCGACATATGAGGTGTCGAGAGGTGTTGAGACATCTGTTGAGGTAGGTGTCAAGCTGTAATGAATTTGCACTTCAGATTGTTTTTCTTGGACAGACTTGATGACTTCAACACTTGATCTTGAAACCTTATTTCTTGAAGTATTAAAAACACCTAGAACTACCCAATTACAAGTAGAGTGTGTTTTGTCAAAAGATTAGCCAATTTACATAAACAGATGACATATGTTCTTAACAAGTGAAAACATATATGTCCTAACAGTCTAAAACAGTTCAAAGACCCTAAGATCTAATCCTAGAAGATTTTGTTCTCAGTTTGCCAACATACAACATATTTAGAACCTAACAGAAATTAAGCAATACCAAAAATAAGAATAGTAAAAGTAGTAAAAAATAACATGTCAACCACACACACACACACACACACACAATTTATTACCACCATCATCTCTCATAACATTTGTCGTTTTGTCTCCCTTGTCATTCACCATCACCCATCATCTTTTTCTCTCGTTCATATCTCATCAATGTTGAAACCACCTCATTAAAGATGATAGAATTTCTCCACTTTGTGTGTTTTTCCAACCCTTATAACCTCATTTGCATCCTTAGACATAGAGCACTTATTAACAAAATAAGGAGAATTCATATTCAAAAACACATCTATGTAGATTAGGTTCTTGATTCAAATTCAAATATATAATTGTATTGAATTTAATTGTTTTTGGAAATTATGACATTGTTTGTGTATTGTTAATCAAACCAATCACGTGTTTAAATTTAATTAATAAATGTAATGTACTAGTGTTCTACCTATATTCTACCCCTCAAGATTATGGGTGACACACTTGCACAAGTAAAACCTTATATGTTATGTTCATATATAACACTAGCCTCATCGCACGTGCTTTTTTTTTTTGTCTAGTGTCATAATTTATCTTTTTTTATTTTTATAATTTTGGATAAGTTTGTTTTGAAAACATGAATTAGTAGGAGAGTGTCCTATTTTGTAGGCATTTTAAGTGGAGTTGGAGATATATTTTTACCAAGTTGTCCTCAAATTTTTTCCTGTTAAACGTAAGGTTTAGGGGTATTTTTGAACCACATAAAAGTCTAGTCCAAAAAGGGGAATCCTCTTATATATAATATAGATTAATTAATAAATGTAATGTACTAGTGTTCTACCTATATTCTACCCGTCAAGATTATGGGTTACACACTTGCAAAAGTAAAACCTTATATGTTATCTTCATATATAACACTAGCCTCTTCACACGCGCTATGCGCATGCGATGAGACTTTTTTTTTTTTTTTTTTGGTCCAATGTCATAATTTATCCCTTTTTTTTTTAATATAATTTTGGATAAGTTTGTTTTTAAAAAAATGGAATTTTAAGTGGAATTAGAAATATATTTTTACCAGATTATCCTCAAGTTTTTTTTTCCCTGTTAAACGTAAGATTTAGAGATATTTTTGAACCACATAAAAGTCTAATTCAAAGAGGATAATTTTCTTATAAATAATATAGATAACTCCACCTACCAAACCATTTAAATATTTGGGATAACTAAAAAATTATCATAGTATCCCAAATAAACATGTGAAATGATAGAAATAAATAACAAATTAGTCAAAAAGAATTGGAAAGTGCAGTGGTAGGTGGTAATCAAGTGGACTATGTATGGGCCATAAAGTGGAAAATTTAACTTAATTGAGAAAAACTATAAATAATCACTAAAAATAATATTACGTACGTATTTGCAAGCTAGCATATATTATTCATTACCATCATGTAGTGTAGGGTCAATAAGCCCATACTGAAAATTCCCTTCTTTTATTTAGCAATATATATATATATATATATAAAATTACAAGAAAGATTGGTCACTGATCTTTAACAAGACCAGTTAGAGTAAAGCCTCCACTTTCATAAGAAGAGCGTCAGTAGGATAAAACAGCAATCCCAAGACTAGCTTTCCCGGACAATGTATATTGTGAAATGGTGGCGCTATAACAAATCCAGAGTACCTTAACTTGCAGTTGCCGCACAAAAGCTGGTCACCTTAACCAGTCATACCCATTTATGGAGATTCAGGATCTGAAGCTAAAATGAAAGCCATAAAACAAGTAGCTACTCCTACTGCAATTGGGACTTCTTTTAAGCTAGCCCACCAAAGAATTCCACCTCGACTCCCCTCTACCAGAGAATATATGAATTCCGAGCGCCTGCAGTAGCAGCAGGGATGGGAAAGACAAATAACCAGCCAACTATGTATGCCTTCAAGCCTGCCTTCCTCTCATCTTCCTTATGGAATGGGCTCCTCCTTAGAATTTAACGAGATCTAGAATCTTGGATGAATCTTCTTGAAAGGGGTTGATCAACCCTAGAAGACTCGATAGCTTAACAGTCCAGTGAATAACCTGAGTCAAAGGGATTCCCCGGTCTTTAGACACTTGCCCTACTTCTAAAGATAGATAGAAAAGGTTGGAGAGAGTGACTTTCTGAAATTCTCTCCTTTCTAAAGCTGTGCAATATATATATATATATATATATATATACACATTCCTAAAAGAAGATCAGTGACCAATCTTTCTTGTAATTATATATATATATATATAGCACTTGAGTGGACTATATATGGCTCATAAAATGGAAATTTTAATTTTATCAAGAAAAACTAAAAAAATAACCACTAAAAGAATACTTATGTTCCTATCTTCAAGCTGGCATGTGCCGAGAAAGAATGGTCACTTGTCTTTTCTTAAGAGTAAGGTCTTTTTTCCCTCTTTTTTTTTTCTTTTTTTGTTGTGAAAGAAAGGAGGTACTTGAGTGGACTAGATATGGGTCGTGGAAAATCTGACTTAATGGAGAAAAACTATAAATAATCACTAAAAGAGTGCTTATGCTCTTAACTTGAAGCTCTCATATACGACAAGAAAGAATGGTCATTTGTCTTCCCATTGGAATTAGGTTTTTTTACCCTCTTTTCTTCTTCTTTTTTGAGTTATTTATTTTTTTACTTTATACAACATTTTTTTTTGGTTGAGTTTCTTTATTGATTTGTAAGCTTATATTGGGTGAGGGGCAAGATAAATTTTCTACTCCTATGGGAGAAGTTCTCCCCCCTCTCACGCGACAGGAATGGACCTACCATAAACCGGGGGGTGGGGGGAGAAACTTTTTACTCCTAAATCCTTAATGCTTCATCCTTTCACTAATCCTTTTTTTTTTCCTTTGATCTCTAGACTCTTTCACGGTTTTAAACTTTGGATTTTTGCTATAATCTCAACTTAATACTTAGAAGAACGTAAAAAGAAAGTTGAATTATACATAATTTTTTTAAAAGCAATTGATTGCAACGACTACTGCTGAAAGTGCCTTTTCATTAATGAACATTGTTAGAAATTTATCACCCAATTGAATGGGAGATAAATAGATGGTTAAAGATATATTGCTTGGTTACATACAATGTGAAAAAAAATAAAAAATTCAAAGCTGCTAGTAACGAATATATCTTGAAAAGGCTTCAAAATATGAAAAACAGTCGAGGCAAATTAGTTAGTTAACATAGGTTTGAGAAATAAATTATAGTTTACAATTATATTACAATTTGTAAGATGATAATATAATTGTGTATTTATATATATATATATATATTGATTTCTATTAATATCTTTCAAATTAATTTTGCTTTCAATCCTTTCTTCTAATCTTGCCTGCTTAAACTTAAATTCTAGTTTCACCATGTTAGAACATATGTGATTCACTTGTTAGGAACATGAAAGCTCGAAAAAGTGTTGAAAACAGAAGAGCTATTTAAACCCCCAAATTAAAGTTACGGCTCGATTGATTTTACATTAACTTAAAACTAAGTGCGGAAAAGTGTAAATGCAAGCGGATAAACAAACAAACTACTTTAATCCATAATCATAGCAACACAGCAGTAAAATAGAATGTAAAAGAGTAGGGAAGAAAGATGCAAACACAAGATAGTATGCCGATTTGTTATCGAAGAGGAAACCAAAGAACTCGGCGAAAAACCTCTCTGCCACCTTCCAAGCGGTAATCGATCCACTAGACAATTAGTTGGGATACATGGGTTAGCAAGATACCCTCCAAGCCTAATCTACCCGATGTACCTAAGCCCTCCAAGCTCCTACTCCAACAAGGCTTCTCGGAACCGTGTCTTGTCTAACTCTCCAAATCCCATAACAAGCTCCATGTTGCATCTACCATCCTTGGCTTCTTTCAATACTTTCCAACAGCACCAAAACCTTACTTGACACTCTAAAAGGGTGTGGTAAGTGTTTGGGCTATCAATCTCTTAATGGTATGGAAATTGAGAGGTAAAAGTTGAGAAAATTCCACAAGCAAATGTGTAGAGGATTGTGGGTATAACAATCTCTAACTCTCAAGGTGTTTGGCTAGGGTTTTCTCTCAGAAGCACTCCTCAACATTTGTGGGTAATGTAGGTATATATAGTATGGGTACAGAAAGTGTGTATCAGATAGTACAATCTGGCAAACCAGAATGTCTTGCGGGAAGGCCTTACCCGCGAGCTACTCAGGAAACATAGATGTTGCCATCTGTCCTAACTCTTCGCATTTCAGTCATGTACAAGGCACATGGCTTACTTCGTAGGATGCTTAGTAGCGAGCTACCCGCAAGAACTCCTCAATCTTCAATTGTTTAAGTCTTCACATACTCTCTCTCTATCACACAGCCCTTACAATCAAATCACACAATAAATACATGGTACAAAAGATTGAATAAAATTGTAATCAAATTTGGCATTAAATAAAAGTCAACAAAACACATAGTTGTAAATCACAACTTTACAGAATATATGTCACTATTTTATGTAATTGGCTAATCTTTTGACAAAACGCACTTTACTTGTATTTGGGTAGATTTAAGATATATTTAATACTTCAAGAAACTTTGTTTTAAGATCAAATATTGAAGCCATGCAAGTCTGTCCAAGATTCAAGCTGAAGAAGTGTCTGTCATTAAAACTCGATAGCTAGCCATCTATCGAGCTTAAGAAGCTGTTCCAGCCCCGTAGCTCGACAACAGCTCGACAAATGGGTATCTGTCGAGGTTTATGAAAAATAGAATTTCAGATCTGTTTTGACTCTAATCCGTAATTATGTGTTTGGGCTTTCTTTTCTCACAACCCTAGACATATAAAATGATTATTTTAAGGGCCGTCAAAGAGGACAAAAGTTGCACAAGTGTTGAGCAAAGTTTGTTCAAGCAAATTGTGACCAGAGATAGAGTTTTTCCCTAGTTCATCATTCTTGTAGAAGTTGTTGTGTTTGTGCACCGTAGGGTTTTGTAACCAAGCATCTTCTTGATCTTCATCGTGGATGAACTGAAGAACTTTGCAGCCAACAACCTTCTCTAGTTGGTGATTAAAGTCACGTACTGGGATCCGCATAATTGGTTAGTCACATACTGAGAACCGTGCATCAAAAGGAAAAATTGTCACTACAGAACAAGTCTAATTGGGTATTGGAGTAAAGGTTCAACTATAGGTTGGTATAAGGTACTAGGATTCCTTTAATTGTAACCACTTGTAGTGATAATAGTGGAATTTCGAGAGTGATGACCTTAAAATCACCTGGTGGAATTTTTGCCGTGTAGGTTTTCCCCATTCGTAAACAAATCACCGTGTCAATTTATTTTTTGTTGCATACTTAGTTTAATTGGTGATTTGTTTATGCTATCAGTAATTTACATGTTAATTTGATTAATTAATTAAACTCGACTAATTAATCAATTAATTCATCACAAATGATCAATTCGTTTTTAGCCTATCACACCATTATTTGTAAGAAACTCTTACAAATAGTTGTCATGATTATTAAAGTATTTCTCTTTTATTTTTTTAGTGATTGCACATAATAACTTAAAGCACCCATAGTAGATGTGGGATATGTGCCAAATGCTAAATATTTGGCATATATCCCACACCAAACACAAAAAATAGCTCCCATTAGCTGTGGCATATGTGCCAAAGTTATACCACATTTGTCCATACCGTTGCAAATTTGCAACAGTACGGACAAATGTGGTAAACCAAAATAATATTTTTTATTTGGCTTTCTCTCTCCTCTCATTCAGTCTTAATTTTTTCTCTCTCTTCTCACATCAGACCCAGCTCCTCCCTCTCTCCAATTTATTCTTTTCTCTTCTCTCTCACCTCTGTTCTCTCTCACCGATTTCCTCCATCTCCACTCTCCCATCACCGATCAAGCCGCCGACCTCACCGATTAAGCCGCCGACCTCAGACCTCATCGATCAAGCCGCCGCCATCGCTTCTCATTTGAAGACTCCATCGCCGCCAATCTAAAGACGCCATCATTCTACGTCTCTGTCTGGCATTCTCATCGCCCTTTGGCCACGCCGATCTCCCTGCCTCCCTGCCTTCCTCCACTCTCACCAACCCATCTCCCTTGCCACTCGCCACCGACCCATTAGATGCAATGCAAACCTATAAAATTTGCCCATCTGTTGACCCATCGAAGCTCTGTACTCAGTTAAGGTGGACAGAAAAATGGCACTGTGATCGGCAATGACAGGAATTTTTCTTGGTTCATAGGTTTTGGATTGTTGGGTTTATGGTTTCCAATATGTTGTTGAGAAGGTGGTTTTTTTTTTTTTTTTTTCAATGTTGCCGTGGGTTTTATTTTTATGGTTGTGGGTTGATTTTCTTGAGTAGTTGTGGGCTGATTTTAATGTTTGTGGGTTTGTGCCAGTGGATGTGGGTTTGTGCTGGTAGTGGGTTTGGGATGTGGGTTTATGCCGATCTCTCTGTTGTATGTGTGTGTGTGTGTGTGTGTGTGTGTGTGTGTGTGTGTGTGTTTTTGAGGTGGCGTTGGTGGATATCAGTTTGTGTCGATGGTGGCTGTCATTGTTGTTGTGGCAGTGATTGTTGGTGGCCTTTGCGGCAGTGGTGGTTGTGCCATTGTTGTTGACGATGAAGATTTGGATGAGGATGACAGAGAGTAATTAATATATTATTTTAATGTGTAGGAAATATTATTTTAATATATAGAATTGAAATATAAAACATATGATAAATGGTATGTTGTAAAATGATGTGGTAAAATAATAAAATAGACTTTAAGTGTGGCAAAATGCAGTGGCGACTCTAGGAATTTTGTCCAGGGTGTTCCTGGACAAACCGGAATAGTAGCCTACCATATTCTACTTTGAAAAAATTTCGGGTCATTTCGGTCTATTTCGAGTGTTTTAGGACATTTTGATAAATACTGGCTGAAATTCAAGATTTGGCCAGCATGAAGTTTGTGCTAAAATAAATAAAAAAAAAAAAAAAATTGTTCTTAAAACCAAAACAAATTTGCTGAAATTCAAAATTTTTTGTCTTTTATAATGTATTTGGGTAAGTTTGGTTTAGCTTTTTGAAACTGGGCTTTTTGAAAAAGTGGATTTTTTAAAAATTGCGGAATGAAATTGGATTTTTTATAAAAGTTGAGTGTTTGGTAAAAACTGTAAAAAAGTGCTTATTAAAAAAGCTAAGTGTTTGGTAAAAACTGTCAAAAAGTGCTTATTAAAAAAGCTAAGTGTTCGGTAAAAACTGTCAAAAAGTTCTTATTAAAAAAAGCTAAGTGTTTGGCTAGCACTTATAAAAGTGACAGTTTGAGTGGTAAATTACCAAAAAGGATAATGTATATATAAATGAGTTTGTTTCATACTTAAATCAACTACTTGTGATAAATTGATACTGATTTGAATTTGAACACACTATTACAATTATTTTTTTCTCACCAATATTAGCTAATAATAACTTATCACTTAAAATTTATTGTGAAAATATTGTGATAATTGATATTGATTTTAATTTGAACGTATTATTAAAATTATTTTTTTCTCTTTCTAAAAAAATTATTTTTTTCTCACCAATATTAGCTAATAATAACCTACCACTTAAGATTTATTGTTAAAGTATTGTGAAAATATTGTGATAAAAATTGATATTATTTTAATAAATATATATATATATAAATTATTGGTATTATTTTAATAATATTATTTTGCAAGGAAGCTTCCTTTTTCACTCTTTAACCCCCCACTACATGTATCTGACCGCATCTTGAAGCATCCTTTTTCACTCTTTAACCCTCCACCACATATATCTGATTTTTTCATTTCCTATCATCGTTGTCTTTTCTCTTCATCATCATCTTCTTCTTCTTTTTTCTTTTTTTGTTTTAATCTTTTCCCTTGCCGTGCTGCTAGAGCTCTCAAGTTCTTGTTTCTCCCTTCTCATCTTCAGATCATGTTCATCATTTGTTTCATTCACCTCCTCAGTTTATCAATTTTCACAGAGGAGAAGAACCTGGGGTTGCACCGTTGATCAAGCTTGTTTGTGAATTTGTGATCTACTCTAGTTCCAATCTTTGATTTGTGTTGCTCACTTTCACCGTGTAAAATTGTGTTATAAGCAAAGGGATAAAATTGGGTGTAAAATTGTGTTATAAGCAAAGGGATAAAATTGAGTTTTTAAGAATAACTAGTGGGCAATCTGCTTTAGCACTTTTGTGCAATCTAGTTGGGATTGGTTTTGTTTAGGATTGATGTTGGGCTTTTAGTTTTTGGGCTTGCTCTGTAACTTTTTTTTTTTTTTTCAAATCTCTGTTACAATTTTTTTTTTTTTTTTTTTTTTAGATTTTATTTCAAAATTTGTTTGGCATAAAACTTTTGAGGGTGTTCCTATTTTGCTTAAGGGTGTTCCTATATTTTTTTATGGGTAAATAAATAAAAAAATTAGAAGATATTATATATAAATTTTTTTTTTTTTTTGGGTCAGGGTGTTCCCAGGAACACCTTGAACCCAATGTGGCGTTGCCACTGGCAAAATGGCATAATTTTTGCCACGACTGCTACGAATGCTCACAAGTGATATCATTGTTTTTTTTTTTTTTGATGGGAGTGATATCATTGTTAGATCCAAGTCAAAGTGATTTTATTTCAATCAACTTATTGTATTCTTATTAATATAGTCCAAAGTAAAAGTTAAAAACACTAATTTTTTCCACTAGTGTCGAGAACGCGTGGCTGAGAAAGGCGTACCTAAACCGCTCAGGTAAAAAGGTTACAATATTCTGGAAATAAAAAAAATCCATGAGAGACTTTTTTTTTTTTTTTTACCAAATCCATGAGAGACTTGAGAGAGAGACTGACTTTAAAAGTAGAGTGTCAAAAATGCAGTGCTTGACCCGCCCGATGTCTGTCTTATTCTGCTTATTATGGAATTTTTTTACCTTGAAGAAGAGATGTATTCTTCATCGCCTTGTCTTGTTTCGTCCTGCCCTAGTATATATGTATTTTATTTTTTAAAAACATATTTTATTATCATTCTGAAAACGCTAATCTTTTTGTTTCTCTCATTATCACTAAAAAAAAAATTGCAAATACATTAGATCATCAATGATAATTAATCTCTCATAATAGTTTAAGACTTTAATTTTTGCAAATCAGTCCCCTACAAAAACACACATTAAATAATAGGCGAAAACACTATTTTGGTCCCTACATTTTGGAGTCATAGTCAATTTGGTCCCTACATTTTGGTAGCAATCAATTTTGTCCCTGATATTTTTAACTTGCACTCAATTTGGTCCCTACCGTTAACTTACTAACGGAAAATGCATACGTGGCAAACGGTATGCACGGTTGGTATACTTAAAGCTTAGGTGGCAACTAAAATAATAATATAAAATGACACATCAGCATATGAGCAAAAATGATAATTTATCAATTTAAAGAAATTAAAAAAATTAAAAGAAAAAACATGAATTCAGATCTGGTGTTGAACAAGATATAAAATTAAAAATTATCTATCTATCTCTCTCTTAAAAACAAGATATAAAATTAAAAATTATTTTATACTAATCTATGCATCTTTTTTTTTTTTAATAAAATTTATACTTCAACTATGAATCTATGATATTCAATTTTCTATATTAAATTAACCTTAATTTTGTTATTATTATTTCATCTAAATATGTATTTAATGCATTAATAAAGTAACCTTGATTTGGTAAGTATTAAATACATTTATTTAATTTTTTGATACAAGATAGAATTCTTCAATTCTACTCTTTTATATTATAAAAGAATTGTGTCAAACTTAATTTAAAATAGGACGGCCTAAAAGTTTGACATAACTCTTTTATAATATAAAATTGCTTTTGGATTCTAAAAATTCCGAAAGCTAACAAAAAAATAAATCCTGTACATGAGTTAGTTTTTGTGGAACAGAAGAATGAGTCTACAATTAGGGGTGAGCCAAAACAAGATCCCATACATGCTTTCTCCAACCCTACGTATAGCAATTAAAAGTACCATTGCTTCTCTAATTATCCCACTTCTTCTACCAACTATAATCACTCAAGCTATAATAACAAACAAATCCACACGCACATAGATACCAAGTCCAAATCTTCTGTCCTACTTTTCCTACTCCACTTTATACTCCACCAATAAATATTTGTCACGTGTTCATCTACTTAATTAAGTGACAATGGCAAACCTGAAGCACCTCTTCTCTTTCATCATTCTTCTCTTTCTCAGCCTTGGGCGTAATAAACATTCAATGGCAGATGACGTGATAAGAGTAGGCGTAGTTCTTGATTTGAACTCCACAGTGGGAGAAGTGGCAGAGAGCTACATATTGATGGCGGTCTGATTTTTATGGTGTGAATGCTAATTATCGAACTAGAGTCTTTTTACCAAGGATTCTAAGGATGATGTTGTTGGTGTGGCATGTGCAGGTAACTATAATTCTCACACACATCCTAAAAGGCTAAAAGTGCAGATTTGTATTATTTTGGTAGAACTAAAACTGTTATCTCTTTTGGAATGGTAAAGGCATAAAAAACACGCATGCATACATGCACAAAGAAGACTAATGTTCCAATGATAAAGAGTTTGTTAATTCAAATTATGTGAACCACAGAATTTAAAGGAATACCCTTTTTTTTTTTTTTTTTTTTTAATCATTGTTATTTTCTACTGTACAGTTATAAGGAATTAACAAAAAATGACATCAATCAATCAATCATCAAACAATATATCCATATATCTAAAAGTTAAAAATTAGCATTTATTGTTGCTACTTGAGCAACATCAACGCTCATATTATCCACCCATTTCCAACATTCTTTCTCTTATTTTTAACTCTCTTTTTTACTTATTAATTTCTCAACTCATTATTACACTTTCTGCAACTTTTCCCTTCCTTTTTTCTTCTTTTATTTTTTGGCTTTTCATATTCCTCTACTCTTACTATAAATTAACAATTTACTATAAATTAACAATTTTCTTTGCCATTCTATGCATATTTTACCCACACACAAAAGGCTGTTTCTCTCTTTTTCTCTCTCTCTCAAAATTTTTTTTTTCATTTTTTGGTGAATTTTTTATTACTTTGGGTTGACATGATTAAATTTTGTATTTTTAAGTTGTTATCTTTTTTCTTATCTTTGATTTCATATATGTTATTATGAGAGAAACGAATCTTTCCCCAATCACGTATTGTCTTCTTTGGAAATGACATTAAGCCTTAGTCCTCAATGTTTTGCTTAATCCCACATCGGAGAGAGATGCCTCCCACTCATGCCTTATAAACCTTTGGCCTAAGGCTAAGGATAAGTGTATCACTGCTACACTTATAAATCTCATCTACTATTTTTATTTTTCTCTCTGCTGCTAGTTATATCTAAAGTTTAAGCCTATGATCCATACCGAATTTTATTTCTTAAGGAACACACCCTAATTCTCAATAAACAAATAAGAATAGACTACAAAGTACAAACTAAAAACAATTGTCATTGCAACTAAGAAATGTGACTCAAACCACATTCAAGCAGTGTGCCTTCTTATTATCAATTTAATCGTCATGTTCAATAAATATCAACAATTATAATTATTTATCATATAAGGATCACATCAACCCCTATATTTCGCACCTTAAATTACTCATTGCTTGAGGCACCAATAAACCCGGTAGCCAGTTCCTCTCTAAATAGCATGTAAGCTAGTCTTCGCAATAAAAAGGAATATATAGGAAATTTTGACTAACTGATTTTGATACAACAACAAATACACTGTTACTGAGGCACAGAAATGTAATTTACAATACAAGCCCTCAGGTAATACACCTGCTTTACATGAATCCCAGCTATACCTAAATGGAACACAAGGCACCAATATCACTCTCCACAGATCATAGCTGACTGAAAAGGGACCCTCTTAATTTCCACAAACGTCGAATAGTCCTTGCTCAATGGTTGTTTCCATGGTTCCCCATCCATCTGCATATACGCATCTTTCCACTCTCCACCTCTAATTTCCAATCGAATAGCTGCAGCCTGAAAAAATGAAAATAAAATTTAAATGATAAGCACTGATATTTGATTGAGAGGGCTCAACCATAAACGCTATCACAATTGAAAAAGAATATGTATAGTGACACAACTTTTTCCAAAACTTGTGAGTGATGGAAAATAAAAAAGTTATTAGTGAACAGTCCATGCGAAAGCAATTGTCCACCACTAACAATTTGAAATCTCAACAAGTTGTGAAAGAAGTTGAGTTGATAGCAAAGTTGATTGAAAAAGCATAGAAGTATAGAAGAAATTTATCTTCTTATTTATTAAATTCGTTTAGAACTTGGAAAGCTCTAATTGCAAATAAGAAATTAGGATTTACAGTGCCAGGGAAGTCTAATATACAAAATAACTGCTTCAAATTCAAATAAATAGAGGATGTAAACGTAAGGCTAGACAATCAAAAACCCTAATCTTGATATCCCCAAATATGGAACATACCATTTGATAATGCAATAAAGTTTTTAAAGCTCCTAAAATAGGCAGGGTCTCTCCTACAAGTAGTTTGCATGGTCCCTCAAAGTAACAGGCAAAGAAAATTTTAGTTTTGGTCCAAGTTAGTAGGAGATTATGAAAGCCTTGATGCCAGCAACAGAACGGAAGATATTCATATTCCAGAGGGTCGTGCTCACTCTGAACAGGGAACAGCAAGGATATCAGAGGTAAATGAATGGACAAAGGTTTTGTAACATAACACACTTCCCTGTGGCATGATTCAGGAGTGTGAGCAGAACTGAAATTTTAAATATTGAAGGCTTTAGTATACCAGAAAGGAAGAAACTCATGTATTTCAGTATGATCAAAGATTAGTATATAGCAAACCCAAGGGGTAGTAGAATTGGCTGGGGAGTGGGTACCACACCTCATGAAGCAAAGGTCATTAGTTTGAATCTCCTCTTCCCTTCCCTAGGTACCAAAACTTCTTTTTTTTTAATTTTTTTTTTTTTTTTTTAAATTTAAAAGATATATATCTCAGACCCTAGCACACACATCTATACAGTGGAGTACAGTTTTCAACAGCTACTACAAATTCTTGAATCTTACAAATTCTGAAACTTTGAAGGATGAACTAAACATGATGCATTGATGATCAAGAGACGTGTGTCTTTGGCCTCTTTTTCTATTAGAAAAAACACGATATGGTGCTTGGTTAAATAAATCCTAAAGCACCCTGATAATTTAGAAAAAATGGGAAGAAACTCGAAGGGCTGCCATGTCAGCAGCTCCACTCCCACTATTTGAAGAAAATATCTAGGTACGTAACCCACTAATGATTAATAAAATTCTTCAAAATTGCATCATAGTGACATTCCAATATTAAAAATGCTCTGACCAGTGTTAGATTGTAATGGCTGCATGCTAGCACTTGAGTAGTCAGTACTTTACACTATAGCATAAACAATAAGAATTTTGAGTTTGATACTGCACCTGGGCAATGTGTTTGGCAGAGATGAGTTCAACCATAACAAAAGATGCATGCCACCCTTGCTTTAGGCCAAATATTTCTAGTAAACCATCATCAGCATGGGCCTCAACAAAGCCTCTCTGGTAATAAACCAAAAAAAATTAGAGTAAAAGTAAGCATCCAATGCGCAGAACCAACACTCTCTGAAAAGTATACTTTCACCAAGGAACCATCAATTTGACATTTGACTGTAGAACATACTTGCATATACAGAGTAAGAAAGACCAAGTGGTTGAGAAACAAAAGAAAAGAAGCAGGCATTTACCTGAAATATAGCTCCAAAAAAAAAATAATAAAAGAACTTCATAAAAAATTTATAAAAAAAAAAATCAACAAAGAAACAAAAGCTAAGCATTGACTCCTTTCCAAAGGAAGGAAGGAGGTGCCATTGTAGCATATAAATATAAGATAATACGTCCCTGAAAGGGCTGATAAGCTACATAATGCAGAACCATGTGATGATACCTTTTCCAAATAATTTGGCTTCAAATTACCCCATGGATTTCTTCCACTTCCGTAGCTATGAAGATTCAGAGCAACTATTGCCCTTACACTGGAAGAAAACAACATGATATTAGTAAAGCCAAATAAAGCAACACAACAAACAAAAAAACAAGGGCATCCTACTCCACAACAGGTCTGATATCAATCTAAATTTAACAATTTAGATTCAAGTCGGAAGCAGAAGGGGGAACCAACAAGAAGAGATATATACATGTACTCACAATTAGATGGTGGCAACTGAAACTGATGCATTGAAACAAAAATCATTCTGATCATGAAATATTAGTCTACGTCAAACAAAAGTTTATCATTAAAACTTTACCTTGCGGGGACTGGAATCTGCTCCCATTCTGAGCAATTGACCTTTTTGACATGCATCCTTAATATGTTCTTTAGGCCCCTACAATGAGAAAAGGTTTTAGAAAATACTTCTTCATTAAGAATACTAATTACCATAGGAATGGTAATTGCCCAGGCATAACAAACAGAATCGAATTACAAACAACTCTATAAATGAAAGCTTTTACATTCTTCAAACATTCTTGAGACACCTACAATGAGAAAGCGTTTTAAATTCCATTTAAGGAATGATGATTTGCTAAGGAAAAATGGTCCAAATAACAGAATCTTACTGCGAACAACTCTATGAAGGAAATTTTTACACCGTGATAATAAGGCAACAAGTGAATTAATGAGGGTAGTTTTGGTTGTATCTTTTTTATTTAAAAGACAATGCATTAAATGATGTTCCTTTAAAAAGCTAGATATTCTAAATAGGACCAACAAAATGAGACAGAGGGAGTACTTTTCATACTAACTCAAACCATTTAAACTAAAAATTGAAATTCTATTTAAGTACTTCTTCCATCCAAAGGAACCAATAAAGATTAATCCTCATCTAGGAAGATAATACAAATCCTATCCTTGCTGAATGGCACAGCCAAGGTATTTCCTAACAGCAGCCTGTAGTCCAATAATATGTCTAAACGAGAGAGAGAGAGAGAGAGAGAGAGAGAGAGAGAGAGGAGCTCTAGCCAAATAATCAAAGTAAAAGAATCACTCCTGAGAGAATATTATGGAATTGAATCAAACAGCCACCCATTGCTTAAACAACAATGCCAAATAACTCAATTTCTATGACTCCAAATTATTAGGCATGCACTTTTTACAAATGACCCACCTTCCCAAAAAAGCATTCACTGTACAACTCAAATGAAGGACTCAATCTACAAAAAGGCTGAAGAAGCCCATTATATGGAGGGAAACAAATTTGATTCTCTCATGCATCAAATCCAAGAAATCATACAAGTTGAAGAATTTTCTGTTCCTCAGCCCTGGACAAAATACAATACATTTCACCTTTCAGTCTCTGCTCCTACCAAGAACAGTGGCAAGACTCACCCCACCCCCCCCCCACCCCCACCCCCCACAAAATAAAAAATTTTAAAAAAAAAAAGTCTAAATGATGAGTAGGAGCCTAACATAGAGATTAAAAGATGAGGGTCAGCCCAAACAAAACATATGGTGTCCTAGGTTCAAAGAAAAATGCAATTAAGAAGAAATTTCACGACAAAAAACATCTGTTTCTTCTAGGCAGTATAGAAGCTTTACGACACATCTGAAAATGCCACCATCATTGATTAAATTTTTTTTTTAATAGGAAAGAATTCAATCTCGTTAATAAAGAAAGAAGACCTTGGGCTTACGATGATGAACACAAAGGATCATAAGAATACAAATAAATCAAATGCTCTAAGAGAACCATCATTGATTAGTTTATAATATTTCACAAACAATGACAGTTTTATGCTAAGAAATATAACCCATCCTCCTGGAGAATTAGAAATATGACACTATTTTTTCCGCTGTTAGAGATAGGCCTCCATATTGCCCAAGGGAGACAGGAGAGACATGCAAAAATGCTATTTGATCAAAACTAAAATGAACAAGGTTAGCAAGTTGCCTTTTTCAGTATTTAAGTCCCTTAAAACTTCAAAAGAAACTAAGATAGAAGATTTCAAGGATAAATAAATAAAGAAAAAGGAAAGAAGAAGAAAACATGAAGCTTTATTCCTCCCTTTTGGAAAGGTGTAAATCTCTGCAAAGAAGGGAAATTGAACCTGACAATTCATTAATTGACCTCATTAATGCTCTCACCATTAAAATTATTGAAACTTTACCCTGTGGAAGTAAAGCATAAAATATGTTCAGCAATTGCAACCCCCAGTTTAAGAAAATTCAGGCCAAATCTCTTAGCATCCCAAGTAACTTCATAACTATGACGCTGATACTTCTACAAAGTAATTTTACCTCCAAAGTAACTAATCCCTAGATATGCTTTGATTTCAAGCTCTCAGTAAGTGATTTGGCTTTAAGGAGTTCAAAACTACTAGTTGAGAACATATAGTGGAATAAAAAGCCTGCATTTCAAGCCAAGCAAAACAAGATGAGAAGACTATGGTTCTAGTCATCCACAAAATCAAGAATGATTTCTTCTGAACCAGGAAAAGATACTATATACAAATACTTCCGTTTAATTACAGTTCTAATAACATGTTCCTTTCTACACGACGCTCAAAAGGCACTTCCTCTAGTGTTCCTTTCAACACTACAATCAAATTGAAAAGAAATTCTACTTAGAATAATAAACTGTCCATTTGCTTTGAGACAAATTAACAAGCAGAGACAACCATCAAAATAAATATAATCAATTCTAGTAGAGAGATATCTGACCTTAAACTTGGTTCGCTCGAGCAAGGAGTGATGAACCAACCTTGAGCACAACTGTAACCAGAGTAGATCAGCTGTAATAACAAATGGATTAGTAGCAATCTTGTATTAGTAAGACCTAATATATAACCCCATCGAACAATTTTAAGAAGCACAGAGTTACATATATTGGACCATGATAATAATATATAATAATGAAAACAAGTTGCATCTGAACACATGAAAACAAAATGATATATTTATATATAATATATGTAAATTGGCTGTTCCAAAAATAAGTTTTTTCCTGATTTGTCTTTTTTTTTTTTAAATGTGTTTCGTGACTTCTCTATTTCTCAACAAAAAGAAAAGGTAGGAAATGCAAAAACCAAGCTTCAATTGATAATTAATCGCACTTGAAAGATTAAGTTTTCTGATTTCCTAAATTATCAATATAAAAAAAGAACAAAATACA